>NC_081295.1:10613560-10916590 GCF_030435805.1 Mustela lutreola | reverse complement strand
AAGTAAAAAAGGTACAGGTGCTCACCACACACTAAGAGTGTGATTCACAGCCTAGGAGGATAGGAGATAGCCTGGAAAACCTCAAGGTGAGTAAAAAAGATGGTCAAGATGGTTCAGAACTTGGACTCCAAAGTCATCTGTAAAGTAGGAATAACAGTGCCACTACCCAAGGTTGTAGTAATCATTGACTATGCTAATATATGGAAAGCACTTGGAGGAATATCTGGTGGATATTTTGCACTCAAGAAAAATATATTAGTGATAATAATTACGGCAAAAGCAGTAACATAATAATAATAAACAGATGTTCTCACTTGGGGAAGAAGAGAAAAGAAAAAGAGTAAAAGAAGAAAAAAGAAACCAAAAAGGGGAGAACCTGTAAAATGAGTTGTCATCAGAACCAAGAGCAGAGATGACTGTAAACTGGAGATGTTAACAATATCCGATACTAGAGCAAGGTCAGGGAAAGTCATACCCGAGAAAAGATCCAGCTAGAGAAAGTTGAGTTTATTAATGGCCTTCCAGAAGGAAGTTACCAAAGAATATTGGTGGCAAAGCCAATGTTGAAGGGATAGAACAATGAGTTACAGGATAAGAAACAGGAAGAGTTGACCATTCATTCAAGAATTTAGTGAAAAAAGAGAATTAAGAGAGTTACTAAATGGATAGCAGAGTATAGGAAAGATTTAAGACTGGGGAATCTTAATATACCAGAAGACGGAGAACAGACCCTGGCAAGAGAGAAGATGAGGGAAAAAATTAAAAGTGCAGAAAACTGCTAGGTGCCAAACGGATGAGGAGGCAGAAGGGATTCCACCCCACAGCTCAGGTAGAGGAGCATGGAAGAGTGAAGGGCAGTTTCTTCCCTCCACCAGGAAAGGACAGGAGAACGGACACACAAGTGCTAGGGTGGAACAGTGTGGAGAGCGCAGAATCTAAATGGGAACATTCTTCCCACTAAGTTGAGTCAAGGCCATTTTCCATGGAATCTTGAGGGGTATTGGGTTGAGAGTTTGAGCAAAAGCGTTTAACTAAGGAAAAAGAACACTCCCAGTTTCTGTATGATGTATCAAATGAACTGATGAACACATAGGAGATTCAATCGACATATTTTTGTGACACTCTTCAGCGACTCTTGATTGCACTGAAACATGGAGTAGAGAGAAAGCCTGGAAAGCAAGGCATGGCTGAAAGTCCAGGGCACAGATGCGTGGTTTAGATGCCTGACCAAGTCACCTAGCAGAACTGTGGAGCCAGAAGAAACTTCAGGGGCCAGTAGAGCAGAGGCAGCACAGGACTGAAGGTTATGTTAAGAGTAAAATATACAAAAGCAGTATTTAGAGAATGAATGATTAGGAGAATGGTTCTGGCTGGGCAGAGAGGTAGGGGCAGGATTGCAGAACCTGAGACCCTAGAAGTCAAACTATCCATCTCTTGGCTTGGGAGATAAGCCAGAGAGTAGAGGATGCCAAGGAGTTCTCAGGGGTGTTAGGTTTCTTCCAAGGAAAACTCACTAATTCTTTTCCTATTTATGATTTTTTTTTCTTTATCAGGTGCCATGCTAGAATTTAAATCCAGTAGAATATCAAAGGCCAAACTTTTTATCTTTCTTTTCTTTTTTATAGTAGCCATTCTAAAGGTATGAGGTGCTCTCTCATTGTGGTTTTGATTTGCATTTCCCTGGTGATTAAGGATATGAGCATCTTTTAACATACCCATTGGCCATCTATATGACTTCTTTAAAAGAATGTCTGTTTAGACCTTCTGCCCATTTTAATCATATTATTTTTGTTGTTGGTTATTGAGTTATATGCATTCACTACATATTTTGGTTATTAACCCTTCATCAGACATATGATTTGCAAATATTTTCTACCATCCCAAGAGTTGCCTTTTTATTTTGTTGATAGTTTCCTTTGCTGGGCAGAAGCTTTTTACTTTGATGTAGTCCCACATGTTGATTTTTGCCTTTGTTGCTTTTACTCTTCATGACAGATAAAAAAATCATCACCAAGACCTATGTCAAAAGGTTACTGCCTATGTTTGTTGGTTTGTTTTTTTTTTTTTCCTAAAAGTTTTATGGTTTCAGGCCTTACATAAGATTTGTTTCTTCCCTTCAGTTTTCATTCCAGGAATGAAAACTTAAAAGTATAAAGGATCAGGTCATAAAAGACAATCCCTACATTTTGTCACTTGTTTCTGTATTATTACCAGTATCGCTGTTGCTATCCCTTTATCGTCATTTTAAAGGCAATCTTTGAAGAGGAAAGAGAGATTCACAGGTCCAGAGCCTGCCTTCAACTGGTACCACAGTAAAGAGTAGGCTCATTTGTGCTGGCTGGTTTACTCTCAACAACAAAACAACTCTTGTCCAGGACTTTCTGAAATAAGAAACCAAACACACTGTTCCTGAGCTTGCCAAATTTGGGTACTTCTATGACTTTGAAATACTTGTGCTTTAGCCTGAAATGCTCTTCCTACTCTGGTCTGCTTAGAAAATTCTAACTTATCCTTCAAGTTCCAGTTTAAGAATTACTTGTTCTGTGAAGCTCCTACTTGATATCTCCGAGATATCAAGTATCACAGAGACAGGGATGTTTTAAATGTGCCCCTTCTCTTGCTAGGCCTTGTTCTCTCCCTGCATACCATCCACCATTAAAGTCAGGATAATAAAATTTAGTTTCCCTAGCAAGAATGAATGTATGTCAAAGAAGATGTCCTTTCCAGGGAGAAGAGGAAATGGAAATTCTGAACTTCCCAGCCCACTAGAAGATAGAAAGAAAAAGAAAAACTGGAGGAAGACAGGTAACAATTGGTAAGATATATATGTCATGGCTTCTCACCTATGAGGTGGGGTTGGAGGCTTAGGTTGAGAAGAAAGCTTAAAGATATGCATTTTGTGTTCCAGTTTCTATTTGAGATAAAGACAAAAGAGGAAATGCTGGGTGTGGTGGTCCAGTAGCAATGTGGGATATCTGCATTGGGTAAAAATGGTTCCGTGCTGGGGTAAAGAAAGAGAGCCTGAATTATCACTACCACGTTTCCCTCTACCTCTGTGTGATAGAAGAAGCTCCCACCTGCCTTGTCAGGAAATGGAAGGTAGATAATGGTGCTTGTTAGCCAGGTGAGGAGATAGGGAAATGGTAATGTGGGAAAGTGGTGGGAAAAGTCACCACATAACAAAGGCCTGGGAGAAGTGCTTACCTCATGGAGCATCTGAAGAGCCGGGGAGCACTGAAGAGAAGTCCTGTCATTGGAGGAAGACCAGCAGGCCAAAATAACCTAGACCAGCAGACATGCTTATGAGGCACTTCTCTTCTCCACAACTACAAGACCACCAGCAAGTCAACCTCTCATCATCATATGCTCATGCCATTTTAGAATGGGTAGAAATGCAGGGAAGAAAACAAAAGGATTAAGCATATATCTGAAAGAAATTAAATTACTTGTAAGAGATTATTAATGCTAGGAGAAAGTGAGATAATTTACTTAGTTAGTAGTATTTAGCATTTAATTTATTATTTAATTTAGTAACTAAATTAACTAGCTAAACTGAGATAACTAGCTAGTTAGAGCCCAATACACACAGAGACACACAGACACAAACACAGGTTGAGTTGGATGAGGACCTTATTAGTCAGGGTTCTCCAGAGAAACAGAACCAACAGGATAGATGATAGACAAATAGACAGATGATAGATAGATGATGATAGATAGATAGATAGATAGATAGATAGATAGATAGATAAAAGAGGAGATTTATTGTAGGAATGGGCTTACACAATTATGGAAGTCAAGAAGTCCCACACCCTGTTTCTGGAGGACCAGAAACACTGTTGCAGTGATTCACTCCCAGGCCACAAGGCTGAGAACCAAGGACCAATAGGTAAGTCCTGTTCTGAGTCTGAAAACCTGAGAATGAGGAGCCCTGATGTACAAGGGCAGGAGAAAATGATCATCTCAGCTCAAGCAGAGAGAGTAAATTCTCTCTTCCTCTGCATTTTTGTTCTAATCTGGCCCTTAAAGGATTGGATGACACCTACCCACATTGGAGGGGACCATGTGCTTTACTCAGTTCACCAGTTCAAATGTTAATCTCAACAGAAACATCCTCACAGACACACCCAGAAATAACCTTTTACCAGTTCTGGGAATCCCAAGCCCAGTAGAATTGACACATAAAATTAACTACCACAGGGACTTATAAAAAAGACCATGATAAAACACAGAGATGCTAAGTTTCTCCTCTTGAGTTATTTGTAAATTTGTGGTCCTGCCATGGAAGGCTCACACTGTATTGTAATTATGAATCAATGTACTTCCCACATTAAACTGAGGTTTTGAGAGTTAAGACTGTATTTTCAACTTCTAATTCTAAAACAATCTTTGGCATAAAATAGTCTCCTGATAAACACTTGCAAAATGAAGGAATAGAAAAATAAATGTTGGAGGGCTCCTGGGTGACTCACTCAGTTGGGTGTCTGACTCTTGGTTTTGGCTCAGGTCATGATCTCAAGGTTATGAGAGCAAGTCCCACGTCAGGCTCCATACTCAGCATGGAGTCTGCTTGAGATTTTCTGTCTCCCTCCTCCTCTGCCCCTCCCCGACTCATGCTTTTTAAATAAATAGAAAGATTAATTAATTAATTAATTAATTAGTTAAATCTTTACAAAAGAAAAAGAAAGGTTGGTGAGAATGACCACTGAGCATTCCCCACACACCCAACAGCAAAATAAACTCAAGAATCCTCCCCAGAAATCTACCTCTTGCTCTCAGTTTTTGATGAGCTTTATTTGTAAGTTTTCTTAGTCTCTGTTCTGCTTTATGTATTCTTCCTTTCTTGCTCCACCAAAGCTTCAAGGAGAAAGGTAAATAAGAAAGCTGGCCTTTAGAGCTCTTTAAAAATAGTTTTTAGTATATGTACTGCTGAAGGGAGCACCTTTAAAAATATTTTGAGCAACACCTCTCCATCTCTGTAGGCTTTGGTGTTGTGGTACATGCCAGAAGAGTTTGAAACTCAATTAACTGCAAGTTATACATTCATATCTCTATTTTGATCAAGATATATATATTTATACAGAGAGATATGTAGATATACACATATACAGGTTGAAAAAAAAGATAGGGCAGGTACAAGTGAGTCTGCCTGCAACCCAATAAGCTATTTCACCAAATTTTCTCTCCAGCCTTGCTCCATAATAAAAAACAATAAGAAAGACTGCTGAGTGGTCTTTAAGATTGAATTATTCTTTGCAACCACTGATGGGAGTGCCAAGGAGGATCTTGACAAAACTCTGCTATAAGGAATCTTGTAAAATATGGCAAGGATCTCTGCAGGAATTGGAACTGGAATCAAAAGGAAGGAAAATATGACCCACATGAATCAGTCTGTTTGTTGATTGCTCAGCACCATTCCCTGTGTTTCAGAGCTGGAAGTCTAATGTCCACAATTCCAGAGTGTCTGCCTGCAGAGCTCCCAGACAGATTCCGTCCAGGAGGAGCACTCATGTGTGCTCTGGAAAGCAGAAGAGAAACCATCATCATAGTAGTGCTTCTCTGGCAGAAGAGGAGTTGCAAGGGAAGGCATTGGCAGATGTGGAGTTTATTTTTTTTTTTTGTTTTGTTTTGGTTTGGTTTGGTTTGGTTTGGTTTGGGTTTGGGTGAACTTTATGTGCTAGAGGCAGCTGCATCCGATGGTTCCTGGAGAACACTACAACCTCCCATCTCTCTAAAAGCTAAGTATTCCCTGTATTAAATCTCTCCCTGCTTAGGTACATGAAGTCATTTCTTTGTCTTTGACCATCATGATGATATGAGAACAGCAATATATATTTTTACACAATGGAAAAGAGAACACAGTTTCAGGAAATGCCACAGAATCATCTTTTAGGAATCTCTCTTCCCACCCACTCCCCACATCTAACCCATCTGCAAGTCTTCTGCCTCACCTTACCAGTTAGCTTGCATATCTACTTCCCAACTTCATGGTGATCACCTCTAGAGGGCCCTCTCAGCACCGGGCTCTCCAGTGGGCTGGTACCTCCCAGCCCCACCCGAGCCATCATCAAGCACACTGTCAAGGTTCTCCTTCATCTCTTACATTGCTCCCATAGTCAAAAATCTTCTGAGGCTGCTTCACACCATGGGCATTCCCCCCTCAGTTTCTTTGTTCATGCTTCCTCCCCCAGAACATCCTCGTCTGCCTGTCCACAGACACCATGTCTGTCCAAAACAGGTCAAGTATCACCTCCATTAATGCCTCTCTACCCACACATTTATTAATACCCTGCCCTTCTGAACTGAAATAATTCATCATGAATATCTGCCTGCAAAAAGCCCAGCCCAAATTGTTGACCCACAGACTTGAGAGCTAAAATACAGTAGCTACTATCTTAAACTACTACATCTTGGAATGGTTTGTCTGTAAACACTAATGAATAAACACTGTTCCCAAACTTGTCTGCCTACAGCATCATCTCCATAGGACAACGAACAATCTTTTTAAACTGAATCAAATCATACCTTGCCCCTCCTGGCTTTCCCTACATCACCAACCCCTGCACTCCATTGGGTCAGGCCAGGCTGTTGCTATTCCCTGAACAAGCCCACTTGTTTCCACCTTAAGATGCTTGCAGTTCCTTCCATCTGGGAAACTCTTTTCTTAGAGCCACCATGATTTCCTCTCTTGCTGCATGTAGATTCTCCACTTCCAAGAAGCCTTCTTGGATAACGGTCTCTAAAGTACCATCTCCCTCAGTCCCTGCTTCCTTACCTTGCTTTATTTTTCTACACTTGTTTGATGCCTCTATTACATATGCATTTGGTCATTGGTTTATTTCCCATAATGCTAGAAGAGAAACCTGAGAACAAGGACCCCAGTGCCACACTGACCATTGTATGTGTAATGCTAAAAACCAAGCCAAACATGCAGCAATGGCTCGGGAAAGAGCTGAGAACTGAAAACATGAATGATTTGATTTTAACCCCTCAGGGATGTTTGGGATATACCAAATCCTGTGTTTTAGAACTCCAGGTAGGCCTGTGTGACTAGGAAAGTTTTCTGTATCTAAAAGCATGTTACCAGTAATGAATGAACGAAATCAAATTTAAAAGTCGTTTTTCTTTTCTATGGTATTATAGTCATTTTAATGTGACACTGACATAGTTCTTCTTAAGTTGTTTCCTTTTTATAACACAATTTGCATAATTTAAGGACAACTCTAGAAGACTTGCACAACTGAAGGCAATACTAGAAAATGTACTTCGAGAGTCTTATGATTTGCAGTCCTCATCAGCTCTACATAATGTTGATGACATGTCTTATGGAACGTGGACACCATATGCAGTCCACTCTGGGAAGAGGAATGGCAACAAAGGTTTAAATGTCCAGACACAGAAGAAAGTACTAGCTGTCTTCTTTACTGCCATCAATAAGAGCTGGCTGCCCCGAGGTTCCGTAATACTCAGGAAACAAACAGAATTAAAAGGTAGCCCAGCCTTTTTCTAGGTATATCTTATTTAAACTAACCATTTAAAGATTTAAAATCCTTTATTATGGCTTTTTTTAGAACCAAAATATGCAAATTTTCATCTTTCTGAAACAAAAACTGCCTACCTAAATGAGGCTGAAATGAGTTTAGCTCAAGTAAAACAATCAAATTTAATCCCAAACAACAAATAAATGACAACGAAAGTGGGGCTTGGGGAACAGAGCTGTTTAGAAATTTGTTTCATTTCTCTACTAACTGTGAACTAAGCCCAGTCCTAACAGCATGCTCCACAGACAAATCATGTCATTGTTTATGGTCTTTTCTCAACATTGAATGAATAAGTTGAAAAACAAGAATAGAAAATTTATATTAAATAAAAATATAGTTAACCACAGTCAAATGTTCCCTACTTAAAAGTAGAACTCACTTATGTTGTAATAAAAGAACAATAATTTATCTTAACATTAAGAAAACATCATTTTACAGAATTATAAAGCATCATTTAATTGTTCCATATGTGTAATAACAACATTTTTAAAATTATATGATGAAAGATTATTTCTAAATCTTTCCATTCATACAGATCCCTCCATTCATACTAAGATGTTCAGCCTGTACAGGAAAGACACTGCTCTGCAGATGTACTCAGGTCGGGGTGAAGCTGGAAGGGGGAAGCATATATAGCACCTCTTTAACACACTTCCCTTTACTTTCTCTGTGAGTCAAGATCATAGTAAAGTAATATTTGATTTATTGTTGGGTATTAAAATGGTCTGGATTTAACAAAAAGAATTGGTCCAACACCACAAAAAGCAGCCAGATCTTAAGATAAAGAAGCCCCAGGGGCATGGAAGGATCTAGGTTTAGTGGATAGAAAGGCTCCACAATCTTAGGGACCCTCTTTAAAAAAAAAAAAGAATACACAATAAAAAATACAGAATTGCTATGGAAGCTTATGTAATATATAGTTGAGAAAAGAAATCTCAACAAATTTATAATTTAAAATGACAAATATCAGAAGATAAAAATCCAACAAAACCATACTTTTTTGAATAACTAACATAGCTCTATAATACTTTTTTTTTCCTTTTTGTGGGGGAGGGCTGGATGTTCCTTGAGTACTTCTTCATAAAACAAGAAGGTTTTATATATATATATAAATACATACACACATACACACACACACTAGAGTTTTATATATATGTATTAGAGAATGTGTATGTGTGTGTGTGTGTGTGTGTGTATTCTACACAGAGATAGATAGTTCAGTCTTTACTCTGCACAGTTAATAGAACTTTAACAGATATATTCCTGACAAGAGAGAACATCCATCTGACTAGGTGTTAATAAGAACCAAGTCTTCAACTTACAATGTCATACATCTGATGAAATTTCCACAAGCTGGCCCCTGACTCTGTACATTTCAAATCTGCTTCTCTTCCACCAGCCATACCTTCTGGGAATAGAGACGGAGAACACACTCCTATGGCAGGATAGTGTCCCACCCAGTATGTCTGGGCCATGGTTCTAGGGGACCTGGTACAGTGAGTGGCACAGGTATTTGAGGGAGCCATTCCGGTACCCAGAGAGCTAGCAGTACTTGATGATATATAGAAGTGACTGCAAACCATAGATGTGAAACCCACAAAACCCATGGTAAATATACTTCTATGTCCTTTCCTACAAGTTATCTCAGAATTGCCCAGGGTTTTATAACAATTTTATTCATAATTTCCCAAACTTGGAAGCAATCAACATGCCCTCAACTGGTGACTAGATAAACTATGGCCTCTCCAGATGTTAGAATATTACTTGATTTGAAAAAGAAATGAGCTATCAAGCCATGAAAGACTTAGAGAAACACTTTTAAATGCATATTATTAAGTGAAAGAAGCCAATCTGAAAAGACTACATACTGTGTAACACCAACCAAATGACATTCTGGGAAAGGCAAAACTATGGCAAAAGTAAAAATGTCTGTGGTTGCCAGATATTGGGAGAAGGGAAGGAAGAATAGGTAGAACATAGAGAATTGTTAGGGCAGAATTATTCTGCATGATACTACAATGATGGATACATGTCCTTATCCATTTGTCCAAACCCATAGAATGTACAACACCAAAAGTGAACTCCAACAGAAACTATGGTCTTTGGGTAATTATAATGTGTTCATATTATGATCATAAGATCACTGGTTATAACAAGTGTCTCACTTGTGAGGGAGAGGTGGGAGGCTGTGCACATGTAAGGGCAGTGGGTATACAAGAAATCTCTGTACTTGTGGCTCAATTTTACAGTGAACCTAAAACTTAAGTTTATTTTTTAAAAATTGTTCAGGGCCCTACCAGTGCTACCCAAGATGAGGGAAAGCATAACAGAAGAGAAGTTGGAGAACAAAAAGATAGTGATCTTAATCTGACTGGGGTTATACATGGTATTTCTGCAAATTTTACAAAAATATGTCCAAGGACTATAGGTCAGGTAACCTCTCCCAAAGCCTTAGAATAGTTTCTTACAAGGGAGTGGCCTGACAGATAAGCTTGAGTAGTTTTGCAGTAAATCTACTGCATTTAGGAGACGAAGATTAGGGAAGAAATTCCAGACCTGAGACAGATGAATGCCTCAGGATACAAGTGGCAAAGGGAGTCAGTCCAGCAGCCTCTCCTTCTGCCATTAGTATCGCCCGCCTCGTGCAGGTTGCCCAAAGCATGGAACTGTGTCAGGGACAAAGAGCATCTAGCTGGAGACTCTGGAAATTAAGCAAAGGGGAAAAAAATGTTAAATTGTATTATATTTGCATTTTTGTAGATAAAAATGGTCAAATATCAGCAGTTTCATGTGGATTAACACAATAATAATTATTCAAATTTAATGAATACTTACCATGTGTTAGGCTATTAACACATCCTAGGCATTGTTATGGGTTGACTTAGAATCTTCCCAAAAGATATTTTGGCCTCTGAACCCTCAGTGTCTCAGATTATGACCTGATTTGGAGATAGAGTTTTCACAGGGGTAATCAAGCTAAGATGGGGTCATCAGAGTGAGTCCTAATCCAGTATGAATGGTGTCCTTCTAAAAGGGAAAATCTGGACACAGAGAAACAGGTGCACAGAAAGAAGATGGTACAAAGAGACAGGGAGAACCCGTCTATAAGCCAAGACTATCAGAAGCTGAGAGAGAAGCTTAGAGCTGGTTCTCTCCATATCCCTCAGAAGTGGCCAACCCTGCTGACATTTTGATTTCAGACTTCCAGTCACTAGAACTGGGAGAAAACAATTTCTGCTGTCTTAGCCACTTGGTTTGTGGCAGCTCTAGGAAATCAGTGCATGTGACTCCTTAAATCTTCACCATGCTCCCATAAGGTGAGTGGTTTTCTGTTCCAACTATCTCACAAAACTGAGGTGCATAGAAGCTATGAATAGCATCCAAGGTCACAGAAACAGCAGGGAATGAAATTGGGCCTTGAACGCCACCTTCTGACTCCACGCCAATCCTCATAATCACCATGTAGAGCTACCTCTGGATTCAATAATACCCATTTTAAATTACCAACACCCACAGGTTATAGAAGGAATGTCTTAAAGTCCTTGTTCTCTGAAGTACTATTTTTCAGAACAGGACAGGAAGTTGTCCTCGCCTGAGGATAGTTAATACCATAAAAAAAAGAGTATTTAAAATAAATGCAGAGGGGTGCCTGGGTGGCTCAGTGGGTTAAAGCCTCTGCCTTCAGCTCAGGTCATGATCCCAGGGTCCTGGGATTGAACCCCGCATCAGGCTCTCTGCTTGGCGGGGAGCCTGTTTCCCCCTCTCTCTCTGCCTGCCTCTCTGCCTACTTGTAATCTCTGTCTGTCAGATAAATAAATAAAATCTTTAAAAATAAATAAATAAAATAAAATAAATGCAGAGACCAAAACTCAGTCATAAATAACAATGAAGGGGATAGCTTTGAAGACTTCACTTTAAAGACTTCATAACTTTGAAGCATGCATGAATTCTTAGATAAACAGAAAATGAACATTTGAACAGCCTAATTGTACTAAATTTCTGTTAAAATTATCTGATACCCTTTATTTCACGTTTGATTTTCAAAGCATGACGATGAAGAAGGTCACTGGAGATTCAGAACTTTTTTGTTGGGAGGATCTTTCTAGTCTTCATTCTTACTGGGTTTTTCTTCTTTGGCTCTTACATAGGTTAACTCTTCCAGAATCTCCTTTGTATGTGGCTTTGGGTGATCTTTGAACTGTTTTCCAACATCACTTTCATACTTCATGAAATTATGGCTTTTTTGCAGGAACTGCAGTTTCATTTTGTAGTTAAAATACATTGTTCTGCCAAATGCGTATAAGTTGCTACCATCAGAGAGATTATGGACCAGAAAAATATCGAGGCTTCCAAGTACCCGGATGAAATAAATAGTTGCAGATAGGTGTTCTATTATGTGCGAAAGGATGTGAAATGTGGACTGATACCATGTAATATGACAAAATATGGTTTTCCAGATAACTACTTAGTGTCAGGGGCTTTGAGAGTCTCCCCATGTCTTTGACTGGAATGTATTTTCCCAAACTGTTCCAGGGAATCGCAACTTCCAGAATGCTACTAGTTGATATATATATGGAGGAGTGGAAGGCAGGTTAGAGAGGAAGGAGAAGTTATGGTTAAGCACATTTGGGAAACCCTGAGTTAAATAAATTTGAACTTTCCAAGATTTCTCTGTGACTATACAAGTACCAATAATGTACATTTTGAATCCCTTAGGAGTTAGACACAATAGGGACTGGTTTCCAAACATTGTTTGTTTGATGATAAAGCTATGTTTTCCAACATTTAATGGGATCAGTGTTCAGAAGAGCACATATTGGGACACGTGGACAGAAAAACATTTCTGTACCTCTGATACAAGATATACTTTAGTTAACTGAAAGTGAGTGACTATAAATTCTGACTCTTGGACACCCGAATTAGTAGGACTTAGCACTATGAAATAACAATGGCCAGACCTGTTTCAAATAGTTTGGAAGTTAGTCCCATGGAGTATTATAGGAAAAGCACCAGACTACAAGGAGAATTTACACTGGTCCTCATCCTTTGGGGGGTCTTGGTTCCATTTCCAATGGGGTAGGATGGAATCAGACAGAACCAGAGGTAATGGAAACAAAAGGGAAGGACCCAGTTATCTCTTTGGGATGCCTAGGTGACTCAACTGTTAAGTGTCCAACTCTTGATTTCAGTCAGATCATGATCTCAGGGTTGTGAGATGGACCTCCCCCCCCTCCATATCAGGCTTTATTTCTGGCATGGAACCTGCTCAAGTTTCTCTTTTCCCCTCTCCTTTTGCCCCTCCCCCTCCTCTCTCTCTAAAAAAGTCTCTCAGAAATTGAAGAACTGAACACAGCTTTCTGCCCTCCTGCAATGCCCTTTATAACAAGCACAGGGATAACCAATAGGCAAGGAATTTAATTCCTTTGCCAAGGAATTAAATTCCTTTGCCAAGGAATTAAACTATTTCAAGGTCTTGTGGTTTTAAAAAACCACATCTCAAAAAAAAAAAAAAAAAAAAAAAAAAAAAAAAAAAAAAAAAAAAACCACAATCCTAAAAGATTATTGAGCCTTGGGCCAGGGGACAAGTAGAACTGGAGAAGGGAGAAGAACACTAGGAATGGTAGAGGTTATCAAGTCCATGACAGATGACCAAAGCAAATAAGAAAATAATGCTGGGTAAGATGTTCACATCTATGGAAACCACCAGCACTCTAAAAATTATGCAAATGATTCATGATTTACTTACTCATACCACAGTTAGCAAAACTTCCAGGTTAGTATCACATTACTAAAAAGGCATTAACTTTAGTACTTCCTATCTTTTTTTACCTAATATTTATTTATCCTTTCTACCCTGCTAACATTCCCAAGTAGTTAAGTTGTCTTATGTTATTAAACCATGTAGAAAAATTCAAGGTAAAAAGAAAAAAAAAGCAAAACCAATTAAAAGGCAAACATCTGAGTTTAATTAGTTGCTTCAACTGTACATTCCAACTGGCTTTCTGTGAGCTAATAAGAGTTCCCTAGTAGAAGGAAGTATCCAAGTTCACTGAAAAGAGATTAATTGATCTTCCAGGGATGGTATGGCATGCTTATATAAAAAGCTGTATGTAAGGGAAGTCTTCACCTGTAATGTTGGTTCCCACCCCATACCATTCCTCACCACCTCAGCCCGAACTCTGCATGAAGTCTTCTCAGAGGGGTTGCTGTGGCCCGATGTTCACTTAATCCATCCCACAGAATCATCAAAAATCAGCTACAAGTTAAAGAACCTGTCAGCTTCCTTTGCCATCTCTCTGGAAGGCAAAACTTCGGAATTGGGGTGCCAATTCTTTATGTGGAGATTTGGGTCTGGTTATTAAGCCGGGACAGCATCTGGGGATGAAAAGTAAAGGGATAAATCTTCATGATGAATCTGGTCCAGGTTATGAAGGTGACTGAGGTTTCTATGTCACCTGGGGAGATTCACTATGCAAGGAAAGCAGGCTTGGGTTTAGGCTTGATATCTTCCTTGTGCTGTATCTCTCAGGCTCTTAATGCTGTTAGGTTATAAGATACATATAGTTGTACATGCAGGATGTATAAAGTCACAGAAATTCTCATCAGATGAAGGCTTCTTAAATAACACCACAGAAAAAGCTATAAGAAAACCTTCAAACATCAACACCATCATAACACTTAGAACTCTACAGTTTTCTTCGATTAACTGAAACCGTCCAGGATGCTTATCATCTCAACCTCAACAGGAAACATTTGGAATACTAATATAATAAAATGTGTATAGGTTGAGCTTGTTTCCTTATTTTTTCTCAACATCTACTCAATGTAGGGAAAGATTTGAGAGACTCTAGCAGAATGAATAGGCAAAATTTTCCTTGGACTGTACCATAGCACTCAAATCAAAACTCAGCTGACCTTTTGGAAAATTCTGAATTGTTTTTAGAGCTGACATCCATGACAAGGGTCTCAGTATCAGTAAGTCTGAGTCTTTCATACAGATTCACTAAAAAGAGAAGCCAGCTTCTTGTGTTTAGGGAATACCTGCCCAGAACCACACCTACTGTTGTCCTAGGACAGCCTAGGACTTTCTAGAACTAGAAAGGCTAGAAAATCTTTATCCGCTACATGTCAATAATACCGAGGATTCTTCACCTCGGTATTATTGACATGTAGTAGATAAACTCTTTGGCATGGGGAGTTGTGGGGGGCAGAGAGGAGACTGTCCCCTGCACTATGGCATGTTTAGTAGCCTACTGGATGCCCACTAGATGTCAGTAGTACCTCTGCTCAGGTGACAAGCAAAATGTCAACTGTCCCTGGGGGTAGGGAGGGGAATAACCAGGGTTGAGAACCACTGAACTAGATGTTGGGCCAAAGCCTTTCACAAGAACTGGAATTTCAATTTGCCAAGTGTCCAGATTTTGGGTTGCAACTCCCACATTTCTATGTCAAAAAAGAAAAGAAAGAATTCGAGAATGAAACTTTTTAAGGTTAAGTCTTACTGGTTGGCTACCTCAATTTTAAAATCCCAACATGGGCCCAGGAAAATTTCCAATTTCTGATGACCCTAAATTCTGATAAGCCCACCAGGATATTAGCTGCCATAGGGAGACCCAAGAACACAAAATCACTCTTTAATATGGCAAGAGCTTCATTCCTGATTATAATTTAACCCCAAATGATTGTTTTTCATTTAGAATTGCCCAATTAGACAAAGGCCAGCACAACCCTGGAAACATCTTGGCCAACCACAGTAATTTTAGTTTTCATATAGCTAATAATGTTCCTTTCTGATAATAATCAGGCAATGAGTTCATCAGTGTTTTATGGCCATTCCAACAAGTGATACAGATAACAAGATTATGTCATCAAAATAAAAGTGGATGTGTATCTTCTCAGTTCCCATGACAGTCTGAGAAGCATCCAAATTATCTAATTTCTGCCTCATTACTTAAATACATGTTCAACAGCAGAGGGGCCTTGTTTTATATCACTTAAATTGGATTTTGAGTTGACAAAAAACATGTCTTTCTCACTTAGATTTTTACAATAGTATTTATTATGAATTAGGCTTTGAGAAACACTCATGGCCTGAGATATGTCGTAAGATTTTATAGACTGGCCTATAAAAAAAATTCCTGTTTTTGTATGAAAGACTAATGAAAGAACAAGAAGTCTTAAGAATACTTTCTATTTTTCTTATATTACTTTATCAGCGGCCTGATGGGGAGGATAGCAGTGATCGGTACTAAACTCATTTTGCATAAACTCTAAACCATTTTAGGATTACATTAAACACAGGGCTACAAATTACATAAATGTCCCACAGAGTGCTAACTCTGTCATTTGTGAGCAATTGAGATGCCCCCTTTTTAAGGAATAATACCTGAAGAGCTAATTTAACAAAGATTGAGGCCCATTCCTCAGGAGAATTTCTAAACTCTGTGGGACAGAAAAAAATAAGCTCCTGAGACACTCTTGAAGTGAACAAAGGGCTTTTAATAGGCCTTTGGTTTAATACATTACAAATAAGAGACCAGAAATATGTGTTAATATCAGAAGGACCCTTACAAGAAGTCCAGTGTAATTGTCACCTGATCATCAAAAAGATCTGTGCTCCTACAATTACAGAATCCATTGCTTGGGTGGCAATGTCCCCATATCTACACTTGGTATCGTTTCTGATAAGCAAACCCAAAGACTCCCTCCAAAATCTATTATAACAACATTTTTGGAAAGGACGAGTTGCTTATTAAAACATTTGAACTTAATAAAGTTTACGTATGACTCATCTGTGTTCCGTTTACAGTATTATCTCAATAACGCAGTCAGACAGCATGGTTTACTGGCAGGCCTTCTGCAGGAAAGAGATAGCCAGCCCCATCCTCTGCCCAGAAATGGGGGCTTCTAGGCCAGGGGTTTCCAAGCGAGGTCTGAAGACTCACTATATGGAAATTACCTGAGCACCTACCAAAAATGCAGGTTCTAATCACCCACCCCAGACGGCGTGAATCCAAGTCTTGGGGAGAAGAGTCCCTGGAATCTGTGTTTTAAAAAGCATCCAAAGGGAACTCTCCAGCACAATGGAGTCTGACCTCAAAAGACTGATACATGAATCTTGATCTGTGTTTTTGCTTCCTTATGTCCAGAGATTGTCTGCTTTAGGATTGTATTTGGTCAGCCACGGGGACCACACGTTGAGGGCTAGATGCAGTGTAAGAGGGGGTGCCAACTTTCAAACCCAGATGCCCACAATCCCTTCCCAGTTCCCACTCTTCACCACCACCACCCTTACTTGAGGCAGTATTTCTCATTAAATCCATACACACATATGCAGACACACACTTATAAAAGATTATGCAAATAATTACCGGACTCTCTTCTCTGGATGAACCTGGGCTGTGACTTTTCTAAAGATGTTAGCTTGCCCCAAGAGTAAGTATTGCATTTACCAGAGAAAAATAGGAGCCTTGCCTCTTCTTGTCTCCCCTTCCAACTGCAATGATTATTTTGTTTTTAAGAGACTCTCCATCCCTCCATGAAAGTCTTACAAAAACTACTTACCATATGTACTTGACATTAGCAACACTCTTAACCATCAGTTTATATATTCTGATAAATAAATAGCACCTACTCTTTTCTCTTTCTCACTAGCCATCCTACAATCTAGCTATTGTTATCAAATAGTGGAATCTAGAACAAAAAAATAGAAGCCTTTGTGAAAAGAAAATGTCCAAAAGGAAGGAAAAGTGTTTGACATCTCCTTCTCACTAACCCTTTACATTATGTCATAGGACACAGGTCATTTGACCAAAAAAGAGACAGTAACCTCCAGAAGGATAACACATTCGTCAAAGAAAAGAGAGAGGCTTTAGAAACTTCTACTGAAAGTGACGATTTTAATCCAGATCTTTGGGGAGAAGAAATATAATACATGCTTATCTAAAATCTTCCTCCTAATTTCAGTCAGTTAGCAAATTATTAGGTATCTACTTTATATCACACATATTAAATATAACCTGACTCCCAGGGACTCCCAACTAAGCTTGTGTGGTTGTAGAAATCATAGTCTTCCATAGCTTATGAAGTTCAAAACGAGGACTCACTACATTCTACAGCTTATAAGAACACTTTGGAGCTCTGTGTCTCGATATAGGGCACAGCACATGGCAAGGACCAGTCCATCCCTAGGAGGCTCCTATCATGCCTAGCAGTGCCAGCAACCACTGCGGCCCAAGGAATGACATCAGATGCTCATCTTGGGAAATTCTGTTGGAAAAGAGGGATTGTATGGTCAAGTTCATTTGAAAAACACACTAAATACACGCCCACATTGAGTTTGCCAGGACTGCCACAACAAAGTACTATAGGCTGGGAGGCTTCAACAACAGAAATTCCTTTTCTCACAACTGGAGAGACTAGAAGTTCAAGGTCAAGGTGTAGGCAGGGTTGGTGTCTTCTGAGGCCTCTCTCCTTGGTTTGTAGGCCATATTCCCCCCATGTCTTCACATGGTCTTTCCTCTGTGCATGTCTGTGTCCTAATCTCTTCTTCTTATAAAGATACCAGTCATTTGGGATTAGGGCCTTCCATCTGACCCTAATTGTGTCTTTAAAGACCCTATACAATGAATTCTGGAACACTGAAAATAAACAAAATAAAATAAATAAAATGGAAAAAAAAAGTAAAGACCCTATCTCTAAGTGCAGTCACATTCAGTAGTGGGTTAGGACTTTAACATATGATTGGGGGGTATGTAGTTTCATAAAAACTACTTTGGGGCACATTCACAAGTATATTATACTATCAAGGATCTGAAAACTCATAGAGTAAGAAAAATGCTAACCTTATTTGAGATGGCATTCTTCCAATGTCCCGGACCTTAAAATATTTTCTATATCACATCTCTTCATATGTCCCAAAGCTCCACAGTGTACATCTCTGGGCAGCTCTATGAGGACTTGGGCTTACCCAGAGTCCGTGCTGACTGCGGAGAATCCTACCCCAGCACACCTGGGGTCTGGTCTGAACAGAAACTTTGAGTCTCCATACCACAGAGAGCTTGTGCCAGATATGGAAAGACTCAGGTGAATATCAGATATGTTTCTGAGGCATTCCAAGTCCAGTTGGGTAGTAGAAGTAGGAGAGGAAGTAAGGTGGTGATAAATAACAGTATATAACAGAATAGAATAGGAAACGCATGAATACTGTGGACATCCTTATTGCAGGAGTTGGGTAGATGAATCTGGTGTGACCCCAGGGTCCACAGAACATTGCACAGAGCAAATGGGGCTTGCACTGAGCTGGACCAATCAGTGGGGCATCAACATCAAAGTAGGAATGTATTCCAGGATCCATGAACTAGAACACAAGTGATGTCATAAAAAAGGGAAAAGCAAATTTGTATAGTGAGCATTTGAAATTATGGGATCATGGGATAATGGTAATTGTCCCAATAAAATTAGTAAAGCCAGAACAGAAGAATTAAGTACATTCTTGGTTATGTTTTAATGAACTTTAGAAAAAGCAATACATTTTCAGTGAATCCTATTGTTTTGTCCATCAGCATCCATTCCCTATTCTTATCATAAAGTAGTACCCAGATGTGAAGCTGTGTACTTTGGCAGAACTGATTCCCATCTGAAGCAAGGAACAGAGGTTTTCTCTTTTCTATCAGTAGTGTGATGGGTAAAGAAGCAGCATGAGCACTTTGCTGATTTTAGCTAAGCTCCTGGCTGTCAGAGGATGTGTCCAATCCCAAGGAAAGCACAGCAAACAGATGAGAAAATCCAGGGCTTTGATTATATCATGGGAGCTCCTGGATCACACAATACCTGAAGTCATTTATCCTGGATTTTTCAGGTAATTACTGACAGAATATCCAAGTGTTATGTGCTGATAAGGTGGGCTGGTGATATAAATTTGGGAAACCAGGTCAAATAGGTGGTAAATGAATTGAGAGAAGCAAAGGTTGAGAGGAATGAGGGTGTAAAGGTGACAACTAAGAAAGAGGTTGCATTAATCATCATGTGTGAGGACAGTCTGAGGCATGGAGGAGGAAGGAAGGAAGGTACGAAGGTAGGAGAGGAAGGAAACAGAGAGGTCAGTAAGAGGAAAACCAAGAGAATGGAATATTAAAATCCCCAGGGCATGGGTAAAGAGAATATTCTGGCTTTCTAATCTTTTCTGAAGAAAGGTCCTCCGTCGAAATAACAATTACTATTATCTGTTGGGCACTTGCTTTGTAACAGACAGTGTTCTGGGTACCAGACATTTTTTTTTAAATATTTTATTTATTTATTTGACAGACAGAGATCACAAGTAGACAGAGAGGCAGGCAGAGAGAGGAAGGGAAGCAGGCTCCCTGCTGAGCAGAGAGCCCGATGTGGGTCTCTATCCCAAGACCCTGGGATCATGACCTGAGCTGAAGGCAGAGGCTTAACCCACTGAGCCACCCAGACGCCCCACGGTACCAGATATTTAATAAGACATTCAATCCTCTCAGCGTTACTTTGAGGTGGGTGCATTCATTGTCATTTCACAGATGAGGACACGGAAGCAGAGAGACATTAGTGAACTTTCCCCACAGTCACACTACACTAGGAAATGAGAGAACTAGAACTGGACCCTGGTATTCTGTCTCTCGAGTTTCTTTTCTTACCCAGTATACTTAATACCTCTCAAATTTTAGCATCCATCTATACCTGATGCTTTCATAAGTCTCAGAATACAGGTAGGTATTCATTTAATCAAAACTTTATCTCCTACATCCAGTCTGACCTGGAGGTCTGAAATTCTCGCATCTTTGTATAAGTGTGGTTCTTTCTCTCTCTCTCTCTTTCTTTGGGGGGTGGGCGGGCCTTCTGTTAAATGTAAATAGACTAAGGGCAGACAGCTTATTCAGCCATTCACATGTTAGCATGAATTAGATCAATAGAAAACTTTCTTATACCAAGAGAGCAACCCAGGGCCATATAGATCTGTTAAAAGCCTGAGGTGCCACAAATCAAGTAGTTCAGACAAAAGAGAGTTAAAAACAAACTCTCCTCTTCCGAGTTTTCCTGTGAATCACATTTTCACTCCTCCCCAACTTCCGTCATCCCTAACGGTGTATAAGGTTTTAAAGGTTAACCTAGTGTGTACGGTTTTAAAGGTTAATCCTACTGCTTGTGAGCCCAGCCACACAAGATACGTCTGGAAGTACAATCTTGGGTATTCATTTTAAATATGCACCAGTCTCACTTTGGATGAAGGGTTCTAGAATTATCAAACACGTAAAAGAAAAGCCTCATTGGGTATCCTTTACAAGCAAAACACCACAGGTGGAAAATTTATAAATGAATATAAACATTTATAAATTTTACTAATTTTAAAACCTTGAGATTTCAACATAGACCATGAGCCAAGTTAAAAAAAAAAAGAAAAAAGAAAAAAGAATGTTCCTCCACACCTGAAATCCCATCTCAACCTAGCCAAGTCCTCTTTCTCCTGCTTCTCTTCACTCATCACCACCTCCAGGAAGTCTGCTAGGATAGCTCTGTCATCCCCCTTTATCGCAGGTTTTAACTATTTCTTTAACATCCATTTCCCTCATTGAAGCTTCCATGCATGAGGGCAAGGACCAGGACTGCTGTTCACCATTAGCACCTACCCCAGGACCTGACTATGGAGCTCACACTCATGAATTAATAAATGAAAACGAAGAGTTGCTACTCTAAATGCATGAACATCCTCACAAATCATTGATGAAAAGACAAACACTGCAGCAGAAGAGCGGGCCGAGCGTTCTTATAAAAATAAATGCAAAATAAAAGGACATCATTTTCACCCATTTTTTTTCTTCCCTTCAAATTCAAAAAATAAAATAAAACCCAAGGACAACTAATGCATCCCTTAGATGTGGGGGATGGTCATTCTCATAGCCCGCTACAACCTTCTGCAGGGCACTTTGGCTCTGCGTATCGACATCTTTTAAAGTACATGTCCTTTGGCCCAGCAATTCTGTTTTAGAGGTAGGCCATGAGAATATATACAAATATTTATCTATGAAACAACCAGTGTAGCATGGTGTATAATAGCAAAGGAAAATCGAAACAAGGGATAATAGGGGATTGGTTAAATTATGCACATTAACAAAATGAAATGATATGCAGCATTTTTAGTTACCATTTATTGGGCCCTTGCTATGGGCACTTACTAGGCCCTGCACTAAGTACTTAGCATGCCCTGTCTGATTTAATCCTCAGAACACTTTATGAAGTGGGTATTATTATTATGGCCATTTTCCATGGGAGGAAATTCAGATTTAGAGAGGTGAAGTAATTTGCTCAAGGTTACACAGCTAGTAAGGAGCAGAGCCAGTGAATGTCTCCAAGGCCAGGCTCTCGATCACTAAGCTATCTGCCCCCAAGTTAAAGGTGTCAAATGTGCTTTTAGTGGCATGGGAAGGTATTCCCACGTTCTTGTTATATTAACTAAAAAGACAGATTATAAGGTAGTTCACAAGATGGTCACATTTTTTATAAAATACTAGCATATTAAAATATATGTATTTTTATGTTTATGTGCACACATTCATATATCTGTGTTTATCTTTGCACAAGGGCTAAAAGAAATTTATATTTAAAGATCATCACAGGGTGGCGGGGTCATGGGATAATGAAGTTTTTCTTTCCTTTTTTGCTTACCCCAACATTTTATGGCTTTCTACAAAAGTAGGTCACGTGTGTAATACTTTAAGTTGTTTTTTTTTTTTTAAGTTGAACTCAAAGTAGCCTAGAACTTCAGAGGACCTTACACATCACTAAATCTAATCTTCTTACTGACAAGAAGACCAAAGCCCAAAGACATCGAGTGAGCTAATTAAAAATAGAGCTGGCAGTGGAATCAGTCTGCTTATCACTGGCCCATGACTCTAAGCCCAGCCCTTCTCTCGTGAAGACACCTGAGTATATTCTTTGCCACAGTGAAGAATGACAGAATTCGCTGAATGCTCATTTTCCCGAGCACCAACCAATCTGCCCTCCAGCACTACATCCTGCATGCTGAGTGATGGATGCCTTGATGCCCTATGAAACAGTACATGTGATGAGGGATGAAAGCCAGAAGGAAAGAGCACCACAGCCTGGATATCCAATGGCCTCCAAAGAACTTGGGGGTAAGTTTTTCTAAACCAGTGGTTCTTCAAAGTGAGCCATGCCAGCATCCCCTGACTTTTTTCCACAGATGAGGCCCCCATGGAGACTCTCAGTGGAAGGAAAGATGGGTCCTAGCTAGAATATTCCAAAACACCTCTGCATGTGATACACATGTGTACACCCCCACCAACACCAGACTTCAAATGTCCATGTCTTAACTGGGGACCAGACGCTGTTGGTTGCATCTTAATTTAAATTCTTCCTATCTGCAACCGAGTCCAGTGGGAGCCTTGTAATAGATCTGTGTTCCCTTTTATGTCTCCTTCTGAATTTGAAAAAGAAGAACGTCATAAAGAACAAAGCAAATGTTGGCACTTTCCGCCATATTGCTCAGATAGACCTGACCAACCCCCGATCAGAGAACTCAGAACCCAAGGCAGGTTAGTAGTGAATGAGTAAAAGGCTGAAAGCTACCTGAGGATGCAGGGTGTTGGGGACCAAAGCACTATCATCAAGGGAGGAAGGCATCCATGTTCAAGATGGTTCAGCCCTAGATGCTGAAACACAAGATGAGGTGCATATACAAACCAAGGTCCTTTACACTGAAGGAGGTAGGTCTATGGTAGACAGGAAGCAAGGACAAAAATACGGAAAGATGGAGCCATTCAGAAAAGAACAGAAAACTTCTATAACAATCTTGGAACACTGAAAAGATAAAATTAAATTAAAACAATAATAATAAAAAAATAAAATTATATTGGAAATTATAAAAAAAACTTCTGTAACAAAATGGGATGCAAAGCTGAGAAGTCAAAGGAAAGAAACACAAGAGAAATTAAGACGCATGTGTAAAATTGTGACATATATCATGCTGTATTATCAGTAATTTTAGTGACTACTCAGAAAAGCTGTTCTTTACAAAGAATAATAGAACAGCTTTTTATTAGTTGAATAATAGAATTTTAAATACTGATTGTGTTTCTTGCTTTTGACATTGTTTATATTTGTTATTTGTATATATTAATACATAAGTAGATTTGAACTAAATCCTACCCGGGAACAATTTTTAGAAATTTTAACTTTTTTTGACCTTCTTTCTTTTTTTAATTTTTAACCAGGCTATTTAACTCTGTAAAAGCTCTGGCTAGGGATACATTACGATTATAGAGAATATTACAGCTAACAACAAAAATCAAAATAATGAGTGTTTCCTTTTAAATTATATCAGATTCGCCTCATACAGGAAGTGCTCATGGTTCCTTCCCTTAAAAGGATTCGCTGCCCTTGTCATGAACGGGCACAAGTCAGGATATTTGTAAGTCCTCACTTACGGTGTAATACCCAGGGGCTGTAGCTAGGAATACCCAAATCCACAGGGGTGTAATGCAAGTGATGTCACCTCAAGCCCAGGTGTGGGTCTCAGCTACCTACACCTGTCCAGATTCCAGGCCACATTACTGAATGTCCCCTGATCTACCCAACTCCCACAAAACAGCTTGAGCCAATCCCTTGGACAAAAGCCTAAACCTGCCTCCTCTTCTCTCTCTGCTACAATTTCTGTTGACGTCAAGAATGTTCAAACCCAGGGCTCCTGGGTGGCTCAGTGGGTTAAGCCACTGCCTTCAGCTCAGGTCATGATCTCAGGGTCCTGGGATCGAGTCCTGCCATCAGGCTCTTTGCTCAGCAGTGAGCCTGCTTCCCTCTCTCTCTCTCTCTCTCTCTCTGCCTGCCTCTCTACTTGTGATCTCTCTCTCTGTCAAATAAATAAATAAAATCTTTAAAAAAAAAAAAAAAGAATGTTCAAACCCAGCCTTCTCAGCCTTTCTCTGACTCAAGCCTTCGATTGCCTCAGGGACTGGACTGAGCCACCAAAATGCTGTGGAAAGAGCACTCAACACAGAGTCATAAAACAAATGTTCAAGAAGCAGTGAAATCTGACTTGCATTTGTGATACAAAACTTCTCTGAGCCTATAAACGGGAATCTCTCTCCTGTACACAGAACTCACACCAACTCTGCATCTTTCCTAAGGCTGGGGAAAGCAACTGTATATTCAGGCATCTGGTATAGCACCAACAAATACAGGTGATGGAGAGAGAAAGGGGGGTGGATATCTTGTCTACACAGTACCAATTTCCCTGCAGGTCCAGAGTCTTGCCTGCCATACAAAGTGTCTCTCTCCCTGCACAAGCAGGCTCTGAGACCTGTACAAGGAACTCCAAGACCGGTGTTCTAACTGCCCACCTGCAGCAGTGGTGAGTTACCTTTCTCTGCCGAAGACTCTATGTGCTGACCCCAGACAGGGGACACGGAGTTTTCTCCATCAGCGATCTGGCAGTTAGCAGGGCTCCTAGTTTATGGATTTTCATTCATTATAATCTTTGCTTTCTGCAGCTGGGATTGGTTTAGTCAAAAAGAAAAAAAAAAAAAAAAAAGCTTTGCAATAATGGTGTTAAAAAAAAATAGTGCTAGGTCTGGTATTTTTAGATACGTTAAAATTCCCTTAAGCATGATGTGAGGGCCTGAAAACTCAGGCTGTTTCCTATGGCTGAGTGAATACTGATAAGAGTTTTATCCAATTTATAAGGCAAGAGAAGGAAATAATCATGTGTGATGGAATTGGACAAATAATCCAGCTCCAAACAATTATGAAATATAATGCAATTACAGAATCCTGTGCCAGGGTTCTGGTAGTACCAGATTCTTCTCTTTCGTGAAGCAATGATAATATAGAATTTTAATGCTTACAGGCCTCATGAGTAACCAAAAACCATAGACAACCAAAACTCAAGACAAAACCAATATAAACACATGTGTGTATGCGTGTGTGTGGCGGACATGTCCTTTCTCTCACATGGTTGTGAGCTGATTTCACACTGCCCCACAGACACACCTTGTACTCCCCATCAAGCTGGCAAAAGCATCTTAACTCATAAAAACAAAAAACAAAACAAAACAAACAAAAAAAAGGTCCAAATCTGTAGATCAGGGGGAAAGTCATATTCAACTGATGTTTTCTTCGAGAAATAGAGACAAAGTCTCATTACAGAATCCACCCAACAAAAACAGATACAATTTCCAAAAGGCTTTTCTCCCCTTCTAAGTTCCTTCTCTCCCACCACGGACTTCCCCTCTCCCTGTCCTCTTCTTCCACTTGGACTCAGAGAAGGTTGGTTCTCCTCAACTGCAGAAGTCGGGTGACTACCAACAAGATTTCTTTCCTCCTGTGATGTCTGCTTGTGGGGAGAGGCCCTACCAGCAGAGAGGTTCAAGGGTAGAGGAATGCATGAGCTGAATCCTTTATGCACTGTGGTTTGGGTACAATTAAGGAGGAACTGGAGGGAGTTGAGAACAATAGGAAGGAAATGGGGGAAGGGGCTTAGGGAAGGAACACTCCCTTGAGACTGGGGTGAGGAACAAACCTACCCTACCTCTTCACCATCTTGATCTTCACCTAAGTTTTGAGAAAGTTCAGTAAGCCAGATTGAAAACATGAGGGTTATGGGTACAGACTGAATGAAGCCAGTCTGGTCTCCATTCACCTGGCATTTCTTCCTGGTGTCTTCCATCTGTAACTCAGGAAGACCCACGTATGCACCTGTCATCATTTCCAGGTCCTCCTCTAAAGAGAGCTGCCCTTCCCTCTGGAGTCCCCAGGATCCTAGTGTCAGGTGGCTTTCTAGGTCCCTAGGAAAGAACAAGACAGTGGAGGGAACTGACCAACAGCCCTGCATCTGCAGTGTTGACTCTTTACCGTGCTTGCCTGAGCATCCTCCGAACAAGCCCACCGGGTGGGTGGGCACACCCCGAGCTCTGATCGGACAGACATGCTCACCACCCCTCTATGGCTCCCATCTCAGAGCCGGACACACAGATCCTTCTTCACGCTGCACTGGGGGATCTTTCTGGAACTGAACCTCCTCCCTCCCTCCCTCTCTCTCTCCAGCAGGAAGTGTTCATACGTGTGCACACATGCACATGCACACACTTTAGTTTTGATACCTTCAGAACAGAACTTCCCTTTGCTTTTAGGAACAAGTTCAAATCTTCCAATGGCTTGCAAAGCTCTTCCAGATCTGGCCTCTGCCTTTAACACTCTCTCCACAGCCCAGCCCCTAGTGGCTTCTTTAAGTTCCTTGAGCGCGGGCCCAATGGCTGCACACGCGGCTGTCTCCACCTCCTCTGCTTCTTCTTCTTCTCCCTCCTCTCCCCGCTCCTCCCTCTCTGTCCCCTCTCCTCCTCTTCCTCCAGTCTTCACAGAGCCAGCTTCTCACCATCCTGCAGGCATCACTTCAACACCGTCTCCCCAGAGAGGTCTTATGACAACGCTATCTAAATGGAGTTTCCTCCACACAAAACTACACAAGACATAATTCTCTGGCACAGCACCCCATGGCTGTTAGTGAAATTTACAGTCACTAATCTCTTTGTTCTCTTTTTTTTTTAACCATCCATCTAAGAAGCTTACTGTTAGCCCCAGGATGGCAGAGACTGCGATCCATTCATCCAGCATTAGCATTCCACACATGGAAGGATCCTGAAATCATGAGGTCAGTACACTGTCACAACTTAGATTTCTCTTGTTTCTTTCAGACAGTCCAATAAGAGAATAATCATTCCTGTATGTAGGGAACAGGGAGGAGTCAGCCGGAGTTGGGGGATTTCAACTGGGGAGGCCTGGAAGTAAGGGTAGATAGATACAGTAGAAAGTCTAACAGGGCAACTCTTGAAAGCTCATAAAGGTGGGCTTGATCTGGCCACACATTTTGAGAGGAGTAATGGTGAACAAAACTGTACCCACAGGTTGTTCTAGTCTTGACACCAGACACATGGAATAGAGAAAAGACTGAGCTCACATTGGTGAATAACAAGACAGAGTAAGGTCTTCAAACATCATATCCTAAAGAAAGCAGAAGTTGTGGTAGTCGTTGCTCTCTTGGGCAATACTGGGTCCAATTGGTGCAAGCCTCAAGGAATTGATTTCACCTCGATACAAAAATCAAGCGTGTTACTACCTTGGACTGCCTAATAATGAAATAAACTACTTCATGTGGTAGTGAAGTCCCTTGTGCTGGAAATCAGTCAGGGACAGAAAAAAATTATTGGGGAGATAATTTCCACCTTCTATGGTCCCTTTCTTTCCAAGATTCAAAGGGCCACAGAGAGCCATCACAAGTTTTGAGACAAGGCGATGTGATAAAGTGTTGTATTGGAAAGATCTATGAAAGTTTTGAAAACAGGAAAGTTTTCAGTACCAAATGAAAGACTGAGTGGTACCTTGAGATATCGTAAGACCGGGATGGAGAATTATTACTCCAAACGAAATTTGATCTGACAAAAACAGTCTAAGAAAACAGTGCTTTCAAGATTTGTAACAGCTATCAAAGTCCCCAAGATAAGAACTTTCTTCATGACTAACATCTTTAATAAGTAGATAAAGGCTTCTGCATCAGAGATTTTAGAATATATTTCAATAAGAATGACCCCTCACCTTAACGTTCTATGTGGGATACTCAATTACAGCAGCGTTCAAGATCAAAACCTTGTGGGATGTCTGATCTGTTTACATATGTTCCACCCAGCAGCTGAAGGGCTTTCCTCACTATAAGTAATTAAAGTAAGGCTCTCTTATAGCGGACCGTTCCAAAGGGGGCTTCCGCTACCTGGGCCACATGTAACGCTCTCAGTGCAAAGCCCTTATTTAAAAATTTCAAATATGCCAGCCTTCTCTTTGGTCTCTCTTCACCTGATTGTTCTTTACCTGTTTGGGTCATGGAGGCAAAGGCCACCTTTCCGCAAGCTCGGTAATGGCCAGTCCTCCAAGTGCTCCCTCATGGGCAATGAGCAATGCATCTGCTTTGTTGCCTCCCCTTTCTTTTTCCTCTCCTTTGCTTTATGTACATGATGAAGAGAAGGGTCTCTGCTGCTGAGATGCATCTGGGAAACTCTGGGTTGTGATTCAAACATTTGCCAAATGATCCAACTGCCGGAACTAAATGGGCTTTGCTCAGGGGTGGTAACGGTTACGATTTCGGCTTGCCCTAGATCCACAGACGTGGATCTAAACGTGAGGCACAGACTCACGTCACCTGGCGCCTCCTCTCCACATGGTAGAACAGGCACCTGTTGCCAACTGACTTAATTCTCTTTCACCATTTAATGAAAAAGCAACAAACATGTTTTTCACCACTTGCTATTAGATTGCTTTGCCTTCCCCCTGGAAGACAAAATGGGGGTGGGAAAAGGTGGGGACAGATGCAGTGAAGAGGGCTTCCTTTGGTCTCACTGTGATCAAGTCAATCAAACCTAAAGTCAAGGGTAAATTCAAGTCTATGACACCAACCAGGGCCATCATTAATAAAAAACACAGCCTCACTGGCTGAACACTGAAATATGTATTTCAACCCTCTCAAGGATCGAAAAGAGAGAATGAACAAAAGGAAAGCCCCAGCTTTTTGCCTTTTCTTTTTGTATCTCAGTCGGCAGAAAGATATTTATTCAACTTAATAGAGGGTGACACCAGCTTTATTTAGTCTGGAGGAACAGCCAGGCCCTGAGTCCATGAAGCAGGAAGGTCCAAACTACAGCCCAGGTGCCTCAGTTGTCCCAGGCAACAGACTTTTGGCAACTGTTAGAGGGCTTCCGTAGAAACAGGGGGAAATATTCTTATTCCTAAATCGTAGCCACTGAAACAGGGTGGAGCTAAAACTCTGTGGGAAGCCAATATGCAAATCCACACCGATGCTTTCCGCTAAGAGCTTCGGGTTGCGAGGTTTCCCAGCTTCATCTCCAAAACCCTGATTTGAAACCACAATGTTCAGCAAATTAGTGAGATTTCATGCTTTCATCTGAAACCCATGCCAGCAAATGCATGTTTTGATGCAACTGGGGGTCTTAGAATCTTCTCTAAAGAACCGAATGAAACCATGGAACTCTATCTCAAAGCCCTCCTCCGACCCCAAAAAGCACAAGCTCCACTTAAAGGCTCAATAAAAAAATGGGGGGGGGGGGTGGAATGCTTGCTGGAACAGCACATTAACTGCTACATTTAAGCCCCCACCGCAGCATCCGAATGTCATTGAGCTTTCAGAGGGAAACCTACTCAGTGTGAAATGTAGCAATTACTGGTCTGTTACTATAGGATGTTAGTCGCTGTCAACTAGTCTCTAAAAGAGAGGTGGGGGATTCGTGCACTGCAAAGGTAAACTGCAATTTTTTTTTTTTTCACCTAGGAAAGAATTAATAAGAAATCTTGCTGGGGCACCATTTCGTCTCAGATGCAGAAACTTTCTGCTGGACCCAAAACAAAAGCTGGAAAAACAAGTGTGAAGTCAGTGTCTCTCGCCTACCACTGCAAGCCTGGAAATCAAAGAATTTTTCAAATCCACGATTAGCGAGGAACCAAGAGCGAAAATGTGAAGGAAGAAAAAAGATTTTTAGAAGGTTTTAGCTAATGACCTTAAAAAGGCAGCCCTGGAGAAGGGAGTAGGTGGCTGTAATCCCCTCGTCCTGCAGCCACCTGGGGAGTGCATCCACGTGACCTGGACGCGAGGGGGAGGGCTGCCAGGAGGTGGTGCCCACAAGCCAGGTGCACTCTTCCACCGGTGATGCTGTCCCAGTTTTCTCTGCACAGCCCGGAGCCGGCGCCGGTTGTTAGTAAGTAATTCATCCCCCTGCGCGTCAGCTTGTTAAGCTTTAGGCCTTTTTTAATGGCCTCAGGTGTGAACAGTAGAGAGCCCCATGGAGCAGCATTGGCGGGGCCGAGCTCACCCATAGCACGGTGCGGATGGTCCCTGCGCAGCCGGCGCCCACGGTGCTAGCTGCGCCCCAGTGCCCCCACCTCCAGCTGACAAGGAAGGCTGGAAGAGGTCCCCTTGGGGGAGCCTTCTTGTTTGAAAAGAAGGGAACACGGAGGTTGGGTGGGGGGGATCCAGCTTAAAAGAAGGCAGTCCAGACATTCACTTGTGGTTAAGCAAGGATCCCGCAAATCACAGCAGAGCTGGAGGGGGAGGAACAGGCTTGAAGGAGAGAGGAAGGGAACAGGATGTTGAGCAGGAAGGATTTCTGCAGAGCCTGCCGTTGGGGCTTAGGTACTAACCTGGAAAGGTAATTCTGCAAAATTGGAACACACAGGCACCGTATCTGTAGGCAACTCCGACAAAGGGCACAATCTAGGAAACTGAATAGAGACTGGTCCCCTGTCTCTCAGCCTACTGACCCACTTTCCTTGGGCTACATCTCCCCCGATCCCTGCCCCTTACTGAGTCTTCCTGTTAGCCAAGAGGGAGAAAGGAGTAGGTTTGGGGATCACAATGGAGGTGGAGTAACCACACAGGCCTGTTAGACTTTTTTCCCCAGAAAACCCTTTCTGAGCCATCCCCCATTCCCACTGTGCAGGCACACATACACAATATCTCTCCTTCTGCTCCCTATCCAGGGCCTGAAATTCTATGTTTAGCCATATATTTTGTTAAAACATGAAAACATCTGCAGTTAAAAAAAAAAAAAAAAAAAAAAGGTGTGTGTTATTTTGGAAGGAGAATCCTTTGCTACATTCTTAGTTGTTAAAGTTGTGGCACAAAGAATTTTCTCAGAGTATCCAGCCTCGAATGAGGCAAAAGATAAGTGAATTAATTGGATAGTGACCGCAAGTCCTGGGGTGTGAGATACTGCCCAGCCGGATTACCACAGAGAGAAGCAACACACACACACTCAGACTGTCTAAGATTTTGTCTAAGATTAGTCTTAATCAGTTGTCGGAAGTCCAATATGGCCACTAATAATTGTGTTACATCCACTGGTGTGGTTATAAAGAAATATAGTTCCATGGTCATTGGCACCGTCTCCTCGGTCCTCCGAGGGTGAGTGGAAGCTGAGCTGCTATGAATGAGTTATCAAGCACCCTTGGATCTGACACCCAATTCTCCTGCCTTCTGATACAGCTGCTTGGATTGGAGTTCTGCTCTCCATCTTAGCAGCTGTATGACCTGAGGCCAATTATCTACCATCCCTGAGTCTCCCCAGCCTCATCTATAATCTGATTGCAGTCACATCAGACAACCCATGGAAAGCACTTAGTAGAGTGCCTGGTACATAGTGTATGTAGTACGTGCTCAGTAAAAATGAGCTCTTTTTATTTTATTATTAATTGTGAGATTTTAGCCAAATGCTTTTCCTTCTTTTAGCTTCAGGTTCATTATCTGTAAAATGGAGATAGTCATATCTACTTACACAGGAGCATTGAGAGGGCTGAAAGAAGTATGTGTAAAGTGCCTAGCACTGTGCCTGACAGAGCATGGAAGCATTCAACAAAAGGATGGCAGCCAAGCGGCTAAGGAAGATGAGGGTGATGAGGAAGAGGAGGATATTGAAGTTAGTGATGTCGGAGCCACACCAGGAAATTCACAAGCATCAGCTCTACCCACCCATTTCCAGAAAAGGCAGACCTCCCCTGTAAGTACCCATTCACCCCCACTGTGCCTGGACGGAGATGCTGTCTGTCTCGCCAGATTGCTTCTCCTTTGCCAACTCGGTTTTAAGCCACAGTAACAAACATCAAGTCATCTAGTCTGAAACGACATACAATAGAACCCAAATTCAAGGACGCTCCCCATATTTAATTGTTGCCTCCTTTCCCCCTCTTTTCTAAGCTCTGATGCGAGGTAGTGTCTTAGAGAATTGACTCATCTGCCCGTATTCATTCATTACAGCTGTTGCTAGGAAGTTATTATGTAAATGGCTCTGCTTCTCACTCTCCATTATGCTTTTTTCTTGTTATTGTGAGATGGAATTAAGTGCTCGCCCTGTACTGAGTTTTCATTAGACTCTTTCCATACTCTTCCCTATTTTTCTCTCCAGCTTTATCAGTCACTTTAGAAGTTAATCCTTTTATATTTTAAGGACTTTAAAGAGGATGTAAAAATTCCTGAGCATCTTGGGGGAGGGGCTGGATTTCAGAGTGGGTTGAGCTCTCCCTCTTCATTGTGTCAATATTTAGTGCCTGGCTTTTTTAATTTTCAAAATTCAAATTAAAACATCATCATGCTCCTATAAGCTTCACTACCTCTAATAATCAAAGAACAAGTTTCAACTTGACACATGGATAAGGCAGCGCTGAGCCACATTCATTACCGTCCCTTCCACTGGATTAGGTAATCAAATTTAATAAAGATGAAAATCTTTCAAGATAAAAGGCAAAAATAAACACTCGTACTAAAAGTTCTTAAAAATTAAGGAAAGACTACGAAATCCATTTGGGAAATGTAGGACTAGGTGGTTATTCTATTTTTTGCCACATTCCAAGAAAGATACTTATTCCATGTTCCAAAGTGCAGACTCAATATAATTTTTACCCCCCAAAGGTATACCAAGCATGTATGAAGATTTCAAAAACAGCCCAGCAGGCTTTCCAACAGATGGAAAGTGAGGTTGCACATTTCATTTCAGTTACCTGCTTTTAAATCATTGATTTTTGTAGAAATGTCACACCGTGCTTGAAGAGAAGTCTCTCTTTCTCTATAAACATACAGCAAACTTCGCAGAAAATGCCGACACTTTTAGTTAAGAGAGAAAGCTTCAAAAAAGCCCATGAAATTCAACTCACTCTCCCATCTTATGCACACAATACCCAGTGACTTCAATTACATACCCCCTTTTATCCCCACATGTCAGGAGCAGTTTTAAGCCTAAAACAAGCAGTGAATTGGCCTTACCCTGCTGAAAATTTGTGGGAAGAACAGTGGGAATCAACTACTTACTCTCTAGCTTCAATACACTGAAGAAAAAGGGTCAGACTTATTGCTTGAGGTAATAAGGCCAAAGCTGTAAGGGGTAAAGAGACTCCAGGTTACACGTTTAGTTTTACTTTTCACAACATTTTAACCTTCGGGCCAAATCTTCAAAGACGAAAACCAGCACTCCCATGTTAAAACACATGTTCAAATTCAGTATCCCACCCAATCTACATTTAACCTAATTCTCTGCTATGAAAAAAGGGGCAAAAAGAAAGAGGAAGCAGAGAAGGAGAAAAATTGTCAGAGAAGAAGGATGGGCATAAGTCTAGATGTCCCCACAGAAGGAAGGTCCAATTACTGAGAACACTGAGTTCCCAGAGGGGAAATTTAGGAAAAGCACAACAAGCAAATGACGTAGATGGATCTCATTTAATTCCTGATTCAAATGAGAGAAAGAGGAAGAGAAAGAGGAAGAGAAAGAGAAAGAGGAAGAGGAAGAGGAAGAGGAAGAAAGAAAGAAAGAAAGAAAGAAGAAAAGAAAGATGGATGATAGATTCAGGGAAATCTAAGTGTGATATAGACTGGGCATTAGATGATACCAAGGAATAATGATTAATATTTTGTTAGGTGTGCCCATGCATTGTGGAAACTTGAGGAAATGGGCATATTTTTAAGAGATGCACACTCATATGCACGGGTGAAATGAGATCTGGCTGGGATTTACGCTAAAACACTTAAGCAAAAATGAAAAGAGAGGAAGCAGGGGAGGGAAAGTTTAGACAACTGAATCTGAGTAAAGGGTATATGAAGAGTCACTATTACTCTTCTCATTATTAAGTACATTTGTGTATGCTTGGAAATCTTTACAATGAATACTTCATGGAGTTCCTCTTACTCAAAAAAGGTTGAGAAACAAGAGCTTCTTGGGCATTTATCTGGTGGAGGGTGAAAGAGACAGCTCCACTAACTGGTGAGTAAATCGCCCTGAGGTCTCAAGCATCAGGATAAAGATGATCCATGGTCTTTGGTCAGGAAGACGACCCCTCTCAGGAAGCATGCTGACTGATTATGACTTCTCTCACCCAAAAGGCTGGATTCAATGTTTTTATTAACCTAGTGACACATGTGGGGGGAAAAAATGGAGGAAAGCCCATTAATTATGGCTAACTGTAGCATGAAGCTCAATGCAGAGATGAGTAAGGCGGACCCTGAAGATGGAGACAGAGAGTATTTAATAGGTGCACTAAAATGATAGAGGTGCCATATTAGAAGGAAGAGTAGGATGCAGAGTCGTGCTGTCTACAAGAAGGATCAGGGAGGTTTCAAAAAGTGACTTTTAAGGCAACTGTCCAGCACCTCCCTGTCGTCACTGCTGCATTTGTTCACTATTGGTCACATATGTTTGGAATCAACAAGTATTTATTGAATGTCGTTGAACACTCTTGCCACCTCAAAGACTGTCAGTGGCTCAACTTGATACAAAATGAAATCCTAGTCCTCCAGCCACTCATTCAGGACCCATGATGACAAGGTCCTTCCTTCTCTGCAGCCTGTCCAGATTACCTCCACCAAACCCATCCCAGTGAGCCCCATCTCTCCAGACCTCCACCAGCCCTGATCACTCAACATGCCCAGCATGCACGTGTGCCCAGACCAAAGGTAGGAGGAAAAGGGATGACTGTAGGTGCTTGGGGTGGGGGGGGGGCAGGGAGGCATTGTCAGCAGCTGTAGGAGGTCAGAAGAAAGATCAGTGGCATCTGCTACTGACCCTGATCAATAAGTAGGGAAATCTGTCATTAGTTAAGAAAATTATTATTCATTATTGGCTCTTTGCACCCAAATAAAATATTCCAGAATTGGTTTGGCAGAGGTGCTGTTACCTGACTTGGAGAAGGGCTTTCCACAGCAATTCTTAACAAGGCGTTTCCAGTAATCACATGGAGAGTTTAATTTATGTCCTTCAGGCCCCAGTATTGTCCAGGTCTGCATTCCTCCAGAGACAAATGTTAATGCACAGGTTTGAGTACAAGTCTGTGCTTTGGGAGGTGAGCATGGACTTGTAGCATGGGGGTGGAGGGTGGTACATGAGACAGGGAAGGTAAGAAGCCAATGAGAGTATGTTGTGAAGCAAGATACAACAGTGAGCCATTGAACATAATGCCACTAGTGAATTCAGAGACAGTCCATAGAGCCCACACTGAGAGAGACCCCTCTAGGGGGAAGTAACCCAGATGCTTATCACCAGCTATAGTCAATCACTGGCTGAGAACCTAGAGGAAAGGAGTCACACCTACTCTGCTTCCCATGCACAGCCTCGTAGCTCTGGTGTACAGTGAGTCATGGGTGTGGGAGATAAAGCTGAACTACCATGCGTGGAAACTGTAAATGCTGTAAGTATTTGAACAGTTCTCTGTTGCACATGCCCACATTTAGACACACACCATATAGAAATCTGGGACGGCATGTTCTTTAATCCTCCAAAGATGGAAAAAACATTACAATGGGTTACTCTTAGTATTTGATGAAGTTCATCTTTGCACATCATCTTTCTATAGCAGGAGTCAACAAACTAAAGACTACAAGCCAAAGCGGACCTGTCTCAGAAAATAAAGTTTTATTGGAATGTAGTCAAACACATTTGCTTACCACTGCTGCTTGTGGGCTACATTCTCAGAGTGAAGTGATTGCCACAGGAATCACGTGGCCTGCAAAGCCAAAAATATTTACATCTGACCCTTTATATGAAACACCTTTGTTTCCCTGGTAGCCTCTTTTTCTAAACCATCATGTAAGAAATCCAAAAGCAATCTCTAACTTCCTCTGATTAGTCCTTCTACCCTTAAATAAATGGCTTCCTAACTTGCGAGGCTGTTGTGCCATATCCATTCTTCAGCAAGTCTCCTACTACACTGCACTATACATAGTCATCTATGTATCTAGCTCACCACCGCCACAAGAACTGAGCTTTATCCACATTTAGATGCCTAATGTCTAGATATCCAACAAATGCATATTTAAATAAAATAAATTCAGTTGGGAGATTTGAGATCCATGGTCATCAATCCAACTCAGGTCAAGTTTCAGAAAATGTGGACCACTTGCTCAAGATCACATACATGGCCGGCGTCAGACCCAGGTAGATCCCCTTGTTCCTAATTCAGGGTTGTCTGTTATTTAGGGAACCAATCAGGCCACATGACTGCCCTCAAAAAGCATGTGCTATATTTAACATGTGGCATACTTGGAAGAAAAACTCAAGGTGATGATTTTAATCTACACATTCTCTGATTGGCCTGGACTGCTCTACCTGGGGAGCCCCTTGTCTGTCTTTGCCTCACAGCAGCCATGGCCATGATCTACGTCTTTGAAAACCCTCCTCTGTCTACTAAGCATTATTCCCAAGATCAAACCTCAAAAGTCTCTCACAGGGCTCCAGTGACCCCGTTATCTTTCAAAACCACCTTAGGTGTCAGTAATAAATCTTTCGCCTTCTCAAAGCTTTGGACATACCTAGCAAAAAAATGGCTTTTCATTATTTCTGCCGATTATAACAAATGTTCAGATGGCACCTTTCAGAGCTGCTTGAAACAGTAAACAATAACACAACATCTTTACTGCCTGATAACGAGAAGCAACTTACCTTCATCAAAATAAATCTCAGCAGACTTCAACACCCTTGGAAAAAGCTAGAGAAAATAAAAAGAAAAATGTTAGTGAAATGATATTTTATTTATAGCTTTTATTTATATTCTGCTTTTTTTTTTTTTAATGGCATCTCATACCCTAACTACAGGCAAAAGCTGCATCCAAACAGTTAAGGAAATTTGTTACCTGTTTAGCAATTTTTTTAATGTAATTCAGAAAAAGTTAAGCCACGCTACAGATGAAAGCCTTTGCCACAAACTGCCTATCAGTCCTAGCCTGTCTGAGGCCCATTTAAAAACCAAATGAGGAATTTTTTTTTTTTTAACATCCATGTCCAGATAAATTTAAGAGCTATTTTTCTCTCTTCAGGAAAGATAGAGCTTAATTTTTCAGGACTTCCAAAAATAGCTGCCTCAACCCTCTTCTTGTCAGAATCCTACCTTTTTTTTAAGGTGGCAACAATCTACGTCAAATCTACTCAAAGTAATGCTTTGCATTCGGAAGCTATTTTAAAGACTCGTTTACACATGTTTCATATCTTTAAAATAAGCCTGTGTGGTAGAACACACTGGGGAGGAAACAGTAGAAAAAGTGATCCAGCTCAGTGAAGGGGTGAGGAGACCAAGTCCATAAGGGGCAACATCAGTAATATCATCTTCACTTTGCAAACAAGGGTGACCCTGAAAATGTGAAGGGGCTCCCCAAATTCACAATGAGCACAGAGAAATGACTGAAGTGTAGTCCTTCTACCTTTCAGTATGAGGTCTTCCTCTGGAACAGGGCTGACATCTGTGTCCAACAGTGCTAACTTCTCTTAATTATAGTCTTTATGCATTTTGTAAATTTTAATTAAGATGAAAAAAGTGAGACTAGACTGTTAAACTAGTATATGGCAGGCAGCTTACAGTTATCACAAAAGCAACAAAATGACATGACTGACTGACTGTGGGAAGTCTTCTGTTTTGCTGCAGCTTCTCCACTCAGCCATCAGTCGCTTGGTCTGGACTTTCCAAAAGAACAATCTGAACAGGACTGCATAAAGTCTGAGAGGTTATCATTATCAAATTCAGGCTCCTGCCCAATGTGATGGCTTAAATACCTTCCCCCACCCCTCACTGTGAACAACATTTGTAAACATTCGAGGACCCACCAGATTATTCAGATTAACCTGAAACAAAATGTCTACAGAAAAAATTATAATCTCAAAATGCACTTAAACTCATTCAATCTAGAGCCACTCCTTGAACAATGCATAAGCTAATACTTTAAGATAAAGTATGGAAAAATTTATCTGACCGAGGAGAAAATTATGATATCCCTGGGGGAATTTTTCTCTATATATAGATCTATCTTTGGAAAAAAAAATTTATCTGTGGGATTGAAAACAAGAGAAGATATCCATGCATTAATAAGGAGAGGCAGAATCCACTGTTACTCACTTAGCTACAAATAGTAGCCCCTGAGAAAATGATCCATTCAAATAATAATCTCTTAAAATGATATTTGACTATTATATACCCAATGTGATTTGTGTTGAATTTAATTATCTAAATTTAAAATACAAGAGACATCTAAAGCCATTATTTCATTTGGAGTTGAATGAAGTAAGTCATTTGGAAGTACAGTTTAATTTTTTAAAGTCGTAGCATAACTAAGGGAGATTTCCTCTATTTCAACTCTGGAAACACACAAGAGCAGCCTGGGATGCTTAATTGTAAAGTGCTATATTATAAAAGGAAGCAAAATTAAGTAGTCAGATGTATTTGCTACATTAAGGCAAAATGAAAACTACTATGATTAGAGCAGTTTGAGAAAAATGGATGTAAAATACTTTCTGTTTAAATTACAGCAACGGCTACAATTAAAAGAGCACTTTGCTACTTGCTGGATAGCAGGGAGACTGTTTTCTTAGGCTGTTTGGCATTTTGGTGGGTTTTTTTTGTTTTTGTTTTTTGTTTTCATGTAGCCCTGCTCCGGCCCATCTCCAAGCTTCCTGGATGGCTCTCCTGAGAAGCAGGGACCTCTGCAAAGCTCCTTGAAAAGGCCACAGGAAAGAAGAGGTTCAGGAAATATAATCATGACCAAAAAGAACCAGACACAGGAATGAGAGCATCAGTCAAATTCCGTTCACAGAGGGGTGGCCTCGGCTCTCTCTGCTGTCAGTTGCAAAGAGCTCTGGTGGCCTCTTGAAGTTGGAAAAAGGTTAACAGATACTGAGAAAATATGCAGATACCTTTTTTATTATTATTATTCTTATTAGTTTTAACTTTTTTAAGATGTTATTTATTTATTTGACAGAGAGAGACAGTGAGAGAGGGTACACAAGCAGGAGGAGTGGGAGAGGGAGAAGCAGGCTTCCCCATGAACAGGCAGCCTGATGAGGAGGCTTGATCCCAGGACCCTGGGATCACGACCTGAGCCAAAGGCAGACGCTTAATGACTGAGCCATCCAGGCACCCCTCTTATTAGTTTTTAAAAATAAAGACAGTACTTTTTTTTTTTTTTTTTTTTTTTTTATCAGCATAAGCATGAGGGAATTTGTCACAATATTGTTTTTTTTGTTTGTTTGTTTGTTTTTGTTTTTGTTTTTTTAATTTTTTATAAACATATATTTTTATCCCCAGGGGTACAGAAGACAGTACTTTTTTTTTTTTTTTGGCAACATATCAATATAAGTCAATCAAGACTGAACTATGGAGACCAAAAACCAAATCCATTCTGCATCGCATTAAGAGTGGGTCGTGTTCTCACAGAGGTTTCTATGAATTTTCATACATGCAAGAGGAGATCACAGCAGGCATGTTCTTCTACATGGCACTTACCCTCATGCTCTTTTTCCTTACCCTTTTGCTGACCGATAGCCTCAGCCATAGACACTTTTAATCTCTAGAAATTCTGAGGAAGGTTACAAGCTGTGAGCAAATATAGGAGTAGAAATAATGAGCCTAGCATTTTCTCTGAGCCAGAAATCAACCTTATCTGCATTCTTGTGCAACCTTACCTTCATCACACTCTGGAAGGCCCAGCAATAGATAGAAAAGTCAGGAGGGGTTTTTACTTGGTGCTATAGGTAGTTCTCTACAGTGTTTTCCAAGTTTCTCTGATAATATAGATTACCTGAGCAATTATTTAAAACACAGAAAATTGGCCTCCTGAAGAGGCTGACTTTTTTACATCATGAATGGGGCTGTTTGATCCATGTTTTTGCCAAGAGCCTCAGTTATTTCCTATAATTGGGTGGTTTGGTAAGTTGTGTTCTGTGCAATTGGGAAGAATCAGGATTCACCTAATCCTGAAGAAAAGAAGAAAGGGGTATGGACAGAAGTAACTTGCAAGAGAAGAAACACATCAGAAAGCAATAAATAAGTGCTAGGAAATATCCTGCCTCACTCTTCATTTCTGTGTAGACGAGGGGATGAGGGGCAAACATCACTCCACTTTTTTTTAGATTTCTTGTGAGTTCCCTGTTTGTCATTTCATACTATACCTCGCTCTTTCCCTGTAGTTACTAACACAACAGCTTTTATATACTCAAATCGGAGAGGTCTGAATAATTAGGAGAAGCAGACAATGTATCCTCTTTTATTGGAGGGCCCAAAATGAAGAGGTCACCTGGGTTCTGAGGTCAGCAGAGAGAGACAGAGACAGAGAGAGAGAGGGGAAATGTATGTAAGGGGCCCAAAGGAATTCCAGGAATACATGCTCTGACAGAAATTCTGGAAAGTTGTGGTGACTGGGATGCAGGGAGAGGAAAATCGTGAAGGAACCTGTTCTCATTGCTGTTGACTTTGATATAAAATGAAATGAAGCCCCAGGAATCCCCCAGCCAATCTCCCTGTCTTAGGCACTCTCCTGGGGCAAGCTGAGAGCATGCTTTTGACCACAACTTGTGAGCTGACTGTGGCAACACAGTGTTTCTGAAGAACTTGACCATCTCTATCCTGCAAAACCAAACATCTATGTTTCCAACACCCTAAATACCTCCAACTGGATGTTTCAGGTAAACTTATAAATGAAGATCTCTCTTCCCTTTGTTATTTATGTAGGCGACTCCACACACCCCCTTTCAAGCCCGGGGGTCTAGGATATAACTCATTTTATGATAAAAAGAAATATCTGTTCATTTTAGCAGTTGCTGCTGCAGAGATATATTTCAAACACATTTGTAGTGAATGATCACACTATATGGCACAGTCAAATTGATATGTGAAGTTCCCAGAATAGTGAGCAATTAATACGAAATGTACTACAAATCACTGGGGCTCAGGCTGAAGAGGGAGCGCTGCTTCCATACACTGAAAAATGAATCTGTATGCCAGATGCGTAAGAGAAATGCACTAATGGTCCTGGGCTGTGGCTGTATGACTTAGCCATGTAGAACTGAATGCGTTAATACTGCTGTCCAGAACCCAACATTCATGCACTGAAAGGAAGACGAAACCCACAGTACAATCCCCTTTAACTCCATGAAGCGTGGTGTTGGAGGAACATGAACTGGCCACGGCATCCCACAGGCTGCCTGAGAACCCAAACTGCAATCAGGCTTAACTTCAGAGAAGAGACTTTGGGCTTCTATTAAAATCCCATTGGATTGTTCATTTACCATTCACCTGTTCCGTGTTTTTAAATTTGTAAATAGGTCACCTTTTAAATAGAGGTCATTGCTTATCTAGAAGCTCTCTACCTTCAGCATCTCTTCTGTCTACACTGCTTCCCAACACTAGCAGGATTACACACACAGCTAAAGGAAAATGGCACTGTTTTATATTAAATAATGATTGCCTAAAATGATTATTCGGAAGTTAATCAGGACTGGCTTATGACCTCAGTTCACATAAGAGTGATTTAATAAATGTCCTGAAGGAAAAAATACTCACTTCTCATGAGCTTAACCTACTCCCATGACATAACTCATACCTTTAAATAATCTGGTTAGATACTTGTGGTTAACTGTAATGAATAATCAAATAACTATCTCCTCTCAATGACAAGACATAATTATTGTGAATTCCAATGCTGAAAAATGAATGTAATAGGCTAATAATGCACATATATCACAAAGTATTTATAATTATATTATTCATATAAATTTTCATTTTTAAAAAGTAATGGTTTTTCTTTTTTTTTAATATTTTATTTATTTATTTGACAGACAGAGATCACAAGTAGGCAGAGAGGCAGGCAGAGAGAAAGGAAGGGAAGCAGGTTCCCTGCCAAGCAGAGAGCCCCATGTGGAGCTCAATCCCAGGATCCTGGGATCATGACCTGAGCCGAAGGCAGAGGCTTTAACCCACTGAGCCACCCAGGTACCCCCAAAAGTAATGGTTTTTCTATATATGGAATACATTTATAATAGAATATGAGGTATGTTAAAATGGAGAAAACAGTTACAATAGATATTGATATGATACCAAATCATATTGGTTTTTTGTTTTTCATCTGAAGAAAAATTACCATTTTAATATAACTGTTTAATCATTTTACCTTAAATAGAATATAATAATGAATTCATTATACAGTATATCTTTAATTCACATAATACTATTGAAAAGAATATTACATTGTATTTACATGCCACTTGTGTTAATATTTTTAGACTACATTTAGTCTTTATAATTACCAAGTAATACATGCTCATTGAAGAAATCTTAGGGAAAGAAAAAGAAACAGAAAATAACAAAGAAGAAAATAAGAATCTCCCACGATCATTACCAATAGATAACCAGTACTAATCTTCTGGGATGCAGTTGACCCATGAATTTGGATAGGAAAAAGTACATCAAAGTATCCTTACTGAAACTTTGCATTTCCTTTAACCATCAAAGTAGACAATCATCACATTAAAATGTAGGTAATCTTAATAAAAATGGAGAGAGGGTAGTGCTTGGGTGGCTCAGTCAGTTGAGCATCTGACTCTTGTTTTTTGCTCAGGTCATGATCTCAGGGTTGTGAGATTGTGAGGTTGTGAGATTGAGCCCCACAGGCCCTGTGCTCTACTGGAGATCCTCTTCTCCTCTCTCTGCCCCTCCTCCCTGCTCATGCACGTGCACGCTCTCTCAAATAAATAAATAAATAAATAAAAACTTTTAAAAAATGAAAACAGAGAGTGGAAAAAAAATGACTGAAATTGAAAAATACAATAGCTGAAATGAAAAATGCACTGGACTGCCTTAACAGCAAATTGGACACTGGAGAAGAAAAGACAAATGAGGGACACCTGAGTAGCTCAGTTAACTAAGCATCTGCCTTTGGCTCAGGTCATAATCACAGGGTCCTGGGATCAAGCACCGCATCAGGCTCTCTGCTCAGCAAGGAGCTGCTTCTCCCTCTTCCTCTGCCTGCTGCTCTGCCTATTTGTGATCCCCCTCTCTCTCTGTGTAAAATAAATAAATAAATAAATAAATAAAATCTTCAAAAAAAAAAGATCAATGAACTTGAAGCAAGGTCAAATAGGAATTATAAATCAAGTAATATTAGCAATGTCTGTGACCTTAACATGAATAAGAACCACATTATAGCTACTACAGATGTCTAAATTTTATGCTCATCCATACTTTGAAATTATACAATTAGACCCATCACTAAATCATATATGATAATAGTATCTGTGATATAAAACATAACTGGCCCAGTATTTGTCAAATCTTCACTTTGCAGGGTTTAGCCACCAAGCAGGGAAGTAGCATGTTTTCATAAATGGAATTAAACTCAAATAGTTTTGATGATAGACTTCCAGTTTGGGCCATGATAGAGTAATGGATGTCAGGCTGTAGACAACCACTAAACTTAGCAGATTGTATGAAGCAGCTATTTTCAACAATTGATGATACAAATCACAAGGCTGTGATCCACGAGAAAAGGGAAACACAGAAGTTTCACATCCACCCCAGTTTTCTGCCTGGAAAAAGTGCAGCACATGAAAGTGAAACCAAAACAGAGATTGGTGGTCTCGCCAGGAAAAGGAAACAAATATCTGTTTGGGGCTACAGCTAGAATTTTCAGGTAAAGAGAAACTGAAGAGTGAAGGATTCCCAGAAATCTGGATGGGGTCACTGTGAGTCTTGGAATAAAACTACATGGTGCATGCTCAGAGAAAGACTCCAAAATGCCTAGCATAAATGAGTCATGGGGAGGTCTAACTAAGTTTCTGGAGATTTCATCATGATAGGAGATGGGACATTGACCAAGCAAAGTGGAGATCCCAAGATGGACATTCTGGTCATTCACATAAGACTAAAAAAGTTTACACTATAAGGGTGGTTCCACTCTGTATTAAGCTGAGCCTCTTAATTAACTGCTTGTCAGAACAAAAGTCAATACTCCTTAAAAGTAAAGGACATAATCTAAACTATCACCAGGTTAGCATCTACAAGCCCAATATATAATCAAAAAGTACTAGATACATGAAAAAGCAAGAAAATGTGATTCATAATCCTTGGCAGGAAAAAACAAACAAACAAACAAACAAAAAATATATAAACAGTCCCAGAGATGATATAGCTATTAGAATTATCAGACAAAAATTTTAAAACAAATTTATAAATATGTTCAGATATTTAAAAGAAAATGTGAATAAAGGATTTCACAAATAAGGAATCTACAAAATGGAAAATTTTGAAAAAATTGAATGAAATTTCTAGAGTTTAAAAACAAAATATATGCAGTAAAATATTCATTGCATGGATTTAAAATCAGATTTGACACTGCAGAATATATTGGTGAACCTGAACAAACAGGAACTAAAAAAACTGAAGCACAGAAGCTTTCATTAGCCTATGAAGCACACAGACTTAATACAAATGAACAGATCCTTAAAATATGTGGAATAATATCAAATAGTCTAACTTATATGTAAATGGATACTTGCTTCGGCAGCACATATACTAACTTATATGTAAATGGAACTTAAGAAAGCAATGAAGGAAAAACTGTGTTAGGAAAAAAATTAAGAAAAACAACAAATTTTTCCAAATTATAAATGCACAGTACAAAAAAAATTCAATGAAACCCAATAACACACACACAAAAATTCCACACATAGATGCATAATATTCAAATTGCTGAAAACCAAAAATAAGAGAAAATACCAAATGAAAAGGAAAAAAGACAACTAATACACAAAAGAACATCAAAAGGAATGAACAGTCTCCTCATCAGATATGCAAGCAAGAAGACAATATAGTAGTATCTTTAAAGTGGTAAAGGGGAAAAAAAAAATTCTTAAAGTGGAATTCAACATTCAGCATAAATATTCTTCAAAAATGAAAATGAAATAAAGACATTTTCAGATAAAAAAAAAAAAAAACCTGAAAGAATTACTTAACCGGAGACCTTCATAACAGGATTAAAGGAATTTATTCAGACTACAGGAAGAATATGTAAAACACAAACTCAGATTTACCTGATGGAATGATGAAGCCAGAAATTGTAAATATAAAGTCAAATATAAAAGACTCTTCTTCTTTATTTCTTTAAATGAAAATTGACTGTTTAAAGAAAAAATAACAATGTACCTGGGATGCACAGCATACATAAAAGTACAATGTATGACAACAGTATCATAAAGGATTGGAGGGTATAAAAGACCTATGCGTTGTTACATTCTTACTACATATAATGACACATAAAGTGATTAAATATTAATCTAAGCTAGACTATGATGAAGTAAAGATGCTATTGTAATCCCTTCTGCAAATACAAAGAGAAAAAACAAAGTGATTGTGATAAAACAACTTCCTAAAATATGTCCAGATCCTAATCCGCAGAACTCACGGATATGTTATCTCTTATTAAAAAAGAGACTTTGCAGATATTATTAAAGATATTGAGATTAGGAAATTATCATGTTTTATCTAGGTGAACCCAATATAATTACAAAGGTTCTTACAAGTGAATGAGGGTCAAAAAATGAGATGTGACAATGGAAGCAGAAGTTAGTGTGACATAATAGCTGGTTTTGAAGAGAGAAGGGGGCAATGATCCACAGAGTATGGGCAGACTCAAAGAGCTAGAAAATGCAATAAAGTGGATTCTCCTCTTGAGCCTATAAAAGAACTGTAGCCATCCTGCTGACATCTTGATTTTAGCCCTGTGAGACTCATTTTAGACTTTTGCCTTCTAGAACCGTAAAATAATAAACTTCCATTATTTTAAGCCACTACATTCATGGTAATTTCTTATGTCAGTGATAGGAAACTTAATATAGTAATTACATTCAAATATTAATAGAAGATATAAATAGGATATGAAAAATATTAACTTTCAAAGATCAAGAAAGAGAAAATGGAAAAAAGAATAGATGGGGAAAACAAATATCAATGACTTGCAAAGGATTCAAATCATACAAAATATGTTCTCTAACCACAAAGCAATTAATTTTAAATCAATTTTTAAAATCTAGAAATGCCCCAAATGTTTGAAAATTGTTCATTATACTTCTAATTACCAATGAGCCAAAGAAGAAATCACAAGGGAATTAGAAAATGTTTCAAATTGAATAATAATATAAATCTAAAATACCATGTTAGATTATATGAGGTGTATGAGATTCAGCTAAAGCTGTGCTTAGAGGAAAAACTATAGCTTTAAATGCTTCTATGATAAAAGAAGTAATGTTTGAAATTAGTAATTTAGATTTTAAGAATCTAAAAAGCAATAAGAATCTAGAAAGCAATAAGAAATTTAAACCCAAGGCAAGCAGAAGGGAAAAAATCATAAAGATCAAACCAAAAATAAATAAAATAAAACAGTAGAAAAAAATTAACAAAATCAAAAGCTTTTTTTCTTTAAAAATATTACTAAAATCCTCTTCAATAAATGGTGTTGGGAAAATTGGACAGCCACATGCAGAAAAATGAAATTGGACCATTTCCTTACACCACACACGAAAATAGACTCAAAATGGATGAAGGACCTCAATGTGCGAAAGGAATCCATCAAAATCCTTGAGGAGAACACAGGCAGCAACCTCTTCAACCTCAGCCGCAGCAATATCTTCCTAGGAACAATGCCAAAGGCAAGGGAAGCAAGGGCAAAAATGAACTATTGGGATTTCATCAAGATCAAAAGCTTTTGCACAGCAAAGGAAACAGTTAACAAAATCAAAAGACAGCTGACAGAATGGGAGAAGATATTTGCAAACGACATATAAGATAAAGGACTAGTGTCCAAAATCTATAAATAACTTAGCAAACTCAACACCCAAAGAACAAATAATCCAATCAAGAAATGGGCAGAGGACATGAACAGACATTTCTGTAAAGAAGACATCCAGATGGCCAACAGACACATGAAAAAGTGCTCCATATCACTCGGCATCAGGGAAATACAAATCAAAACCACAATGAGATATCACCTCACACCAGTCAGAATGGCTAAAATCAACAAGTCAGGAAATGACAGATGCTGGCGAGGATGCGGAGAAAGGAGAACCCTCCTACACTGTTGGTGGGAATGCAAGCTGGTGCAGCCACTCTGGAAAACAGCATGGAGGTTCCTCAAAATGTTGAAAATAGAACTGCCCTATGACCCAGCAGTTGCACTACTGGGTATTTACCCTAAAGATACAAACGTAGTGATCCAAAGGGGCACGTGCACCTGAATGTTTATAGCAGCAATGTCCACAATAGCCAAACTATGGAAAGAACCTAGATGTCCATCAACAGATGAATGGATCAAGAAGATGTGGTATATATACACAATGGAATACTATGCAGCCATCAAAAGAAATGAAATCTTGCCATTTGCGACAACATGGATGGAACTAGAGCATATCATGCTTAGTGAAATAAGTCAAGCAGAGAAAGACAACTATCATATGATCTCCCTGATATGAGGAAGTGGTGATACAACATGGGGGCTTAAGTGGGTAGGAGAAGAATCAATGAAACAAGATGGGATTGGGAGGGAGACAAACCATAAGTGACTCTTAATCTTACAAAACAAACTGAGGGTTGCTGGGGGGAGGGTGGTTGGGAGAATGGGGGTGGGGTTATGGACATTGGTGAGGGTATGTGCTTTGGTGAATGCTGTGAAGTGTGTAAACCTGGCGATTCACAGACCTGTACCCCTGGGGATAAAAATACATGTTTATAAAAAAATAAAAAATAAATAAATAAATAGAAATATTACTAAAATCTATTTGTCTCTAGCATGACTAAACAGTAGACAGGAAAAAAACACAAACTGCCAAATTGACAATTTCTTGTAGCTAAACATAAACTTACCCTGTGACCAAGAAATTCTACTCCTAGATATTTACCCAAGTAAAATTCAAATATATTTCCACAAAAAACTTATACAAGAATGCTAATAGCAGTGTTATTCATGACAGCCAAGGTCTGGAAAAGACCCCAAATGTCCATTAACAGGAGAATGGATTGACAATATATGTAAAAAGAAATATTACTTGGTAATAAATAAGAATGAATAACTATACAGAAAATAACACAGACAGAGACACCTGCATGGCTCAGTCAGTTAATTTTTCCAACTCTTGGTTTCAGCTCAAGTCATGGTCTCATGGGTAATGAGATTGAGCCCTGCATCAGGCTCAGTGCTCAGTGGGGTGTCTGCTGGAAGATTCTCTCCTTCTGCCCCTCTCCCACTCACACTCACACTCGCTCTCTTTCAAATAAATAAATAAATCCTTTAGAAAAAATAACATAGAGCTCAAAAACAATAAGCAAAGCAAAATAAACCAGATACAAAACAGTATATACTACCTGACTCTATTTGTAGAAAGTACAAAAATGGGCAAAAAATAAGCTATGTACAAATCTTATATCTAATAAGGGGTTAATATCCAAAGTATATAAGAAACTCTTGCAACTCAAAAGATAGATATAGGTATAGGTATAGATATAGAAATCAAAAGATAAATATATGTATTTTATATACTATAAATATTATATAAAAATATTTAAAATGGACCAAGCGCCTGAATAGACATTCTTTCCAACAAGACATACAAATGGCCAATAGGTACATGAAAAGATGCTCAACATCACTGATCATCAGGGAAATGCAAATCAAAACCACAGTGAGATATCACCTCATAGCTGTTAGAATGACTATTAACAACAACAACCAAAAAAAAGCTAACAAGTGTTGTTGAGGAAGCAGAGAAAAGCTAGCCCATTTACACTGCTGGTAGGAAGGTAAATCGGTATAGCTATTATAGAAAACAATATGGAGGTTCCTCAAAAAATTAAAAATAGAACAATACCACTTCTAGGTATATATCCAAAGGAAATGAAATTACCTCAAAGAGATCTCTGAATCCCCATGTTCACTGCACCATTGCTCAAAATCACCAAGATATGCAAACAACATGTCTATCCACAGATGAATAGGTAAAGAAAATGTGATATATACATTTGTGATACACACACACACACACACACACACACACACACACACACATGGAATATTATTTAGCCTTAAAGAGAAGGAAATCCTGCCCTTTGGAACAACATGGGCGAAACTGGAGGGAATTATGCTAAGTGAAATAAGCTAGTCAGAGAAAAATAAATACTGGATCATGTCATCTACATGTAGAATCTAAAAAAAAAATTAGGTTAAACTCATGGAAGCAGAGTAGAATGGTAGTTGTCAGGGGCTGGGAAAGTAGTGGAGTCAGGGAGGGGAGATGCTGTTCAAAGGGCATAAACTTTCAGTTTAAGATGACTAAGTTCTTAGCATCTAATGTATAGCATGGTAACTATAGTTAATAATAATTTATTGAATACTTGAAACTTGCTAAGAGACTAGATCTTGAAAGTTCTCACACAAAAAAACTGAAAAAAGTATGTGAGGTGATAAATTAATTGACTTGATTGTTGTGTTCATTTCACTATATATATATAGTGAAATACATACATATATATAGTGAAATACATACATATATATTGAAAATATATATTGAAATACATACGTATATATGTATGTATTTCAAATAATCAATCGTACCTTTAAATATGTTACAATTTTATCAATTATACATCAGTGAAGCATGGGGGAGGGGAATGTTGTGGCACTATTCCACTTTGCTAACATCTGCTTCTTCTCTAGATTGTAAACTTTGAGAAGGCAAGAGTCCTGTTTATCTCATCTTCACATCCTTCAGTGGATATGAATCAAAGTGAGTTGACTCTTCTGGAAGGATCTAGAGGCATCTATCATTAGAGGTAGGCATGATCCTATAATGCAATGGAAGAAATATACACTTTGAGATAAGACAGACCCTGGGTCAAAGCTGCACTGCTTTTTACCAAGTTGCTTACCCTTTCTGAAATTCAGTTGACTCATTTGTGAAGTGGGTGATACACCTTATTCATAGAGCTTTGCTGGACTAATGAAACAGTGTCAGCGCGGTGCTAGTAAGAGGACCCAGGCCATGAGAATGTCTAGTAAACCACTACAGATACTGGTTTCTTCATGTTTTGAGTAAGATGGTCTCTGAGGTCCCCCTTAGAGTCCTTGAATCTATGAGCATTCAGTTTGTCAAATAAAGATATTCATTTCTGTGCAAAATCCTGAAGATACAAAAGGAGTAAAACATATTTTCTGACTCTCAAGGAAATTATGGTCCAATGGAAAGGGCAAAATAGTAAATGCTGGCATAGAGGTGGAGAAAAGGTGGCAATGAGAGACTACAAAGTCAATGAGAAGTATGGTGTTCCACGCTTGTGTCAACAGACTCGTTTTACAAGTTAACCAGAATAAGCCTATGACACAGCTAGTGGAAGGACAAGACTGGGTCCAGTCCTAACTAACTTCTGGCTCTAATAGGTCCTGAGATCCAACCCACTCAATGGCTCAGGCATCCACTTGACATTTGCTTCAACATACCACCCTTGGTTACATTTGCAAAGGTAACCCAAGCTTGTAGAAGCCAATTATTGGCCAAAAACACCTGCACAATTTCATATGGATGGATGTACTGCAAACAACACTGTCTGTCAAAACACATTTACACACAAAAAGTAGAGGAAGGTCATTATGGGAAAGATTAATGTTGATTTTCCTGGCTTTCCTTGGGTTTAAAAGCAGAAGCTTAACTCTTCATTAACAAAGGTGATTAAGCTGATTACACCATTATAACCAGTAATCGGTCAGATGTCTTGATTAGACTAATTTATTGTCATTATTCTGACATGCATTTCTTACACACAGCCCCTAAAAGAGGAGAGTTTGTGTTAAGGCCATAATCCCTCATCAGAAATTCTCAGTGTCAGATGGTTTTGAGAGTCAGAAATTTTTGGCCTTCAGAAAGATAATTTGGTACACATACCTTTCAGTGGGTAACACTCCTAGCTGGGTCTGGCCAGGCACTCTGCAGTCAAACAGCAAGACACATGAATTGTCACATTAAGCTAGGATAAATAAAGATGATGAAGAGCCTTATGTCCACTCAGGCCAGGTTTTGCAGCCAAATGAGTTCAGGTCAGCTCAGGTTTTGCCATCTGAAACAAAACACTTTGAATTCTCAGAGCTTTTAGGGTTTTAGAATTATGAATGAGGAATTATGGACTGTATTAAATTTTGTAAGAGCAACTGGCTAATTCTTACCTAAAACCTCCATTGATATATCTAGGTTATGCCCATGATCAATAGCCAGAATTAGAATCAGAACTCTTTTTTGCTGAACGCTGTGGGCACTAGCCGAGAAAGAAAGAAGGCTATCTGTACCACTGCTTGTTCTCCTGCCCATAGCACACAAAGCTAATTAGCCACTGCCTTTTCTGAGTCAGGAGAAGGGGGTTTGACAAATTATGGCCAGTGGGCCAAATCCAGCTACTACCCATTTTTGTAAATAAAGTTTTATTGGAACATAGCCATGCTCTTCGGTTTACCTATTACTTTTATGCTACAACAACAAATTTTAGTAGGGCAACAGAGACTACATGGCTTTAAAAGTCTAAAATATTTACCATACAGTCATTTAAAAATTTTTTTGCTGGCTCCTGGTCTTGAGATAATCTCACAATCCTCACCCGAGTGCTCTACTTAACCAATAGATTACATGGGACACTTGAGATGCAACCTATTTCCATCCCTAGCATCGTGGATCAAAATTATTCACAGCAGCCTCCATTAGTATATTATGTGCAATTACCCTATTTAAAGGGATGAAATGGGGTGCCTGGCTGGTTCCGTCAGTTAAGCATCTGACTTCAATGATCACAGGGTCCTGGGATTGAGACCCACGTCAGGCTTCGTGCTCAATAGAGAGTCAGGTCCTCCCTCCCCCCTCGCTCCTCCCCCTACTCAGGCACTCGCACACACTCTCTCTCTTTCTCTCAAATAAATAAAATCTTTAAAAAAATAAATAAAAATAAAGAGATGCAATGATTTCAACTACATTAAGCATTAATACTAATCATTATACTGTATAATTCTGTGGCATAATATATATAAATCTCAAGTCCCCATAGCCATATTTACAATTATTTCCATTTTAAACAAGAAGAGAAATATAGGACAAGAAAGGGTTAGTTTTTATCAGAAAAGACTAGCCCAAGATCTGTTTCAACTGAGTATTTAAAAATTAGAAAAATAATGACTCTGATTTTTCTCCCACAGCTTATCTTAGTATGGTACCCTATTACCCCAAGGTGGGTGTACTAGCTAAGCAACAGAGGAAATCGTTTTAAGTTTTAGACTCACCTCAAAGTGAGGCATGAATTATCTTGACAAAATATAGTTCAACATCAGTGGTTAATAGATGGCCTCTTCAAGTTTATGTCAATATGAAAGAGCTTTTTATCTTCTCTCTGTTTTAATTCAATGTAACACCACAGTGGGAACCTGTAGGGTTAATTACAACCTAATGAATGAATGGATGTTCTTCACATAACCTGGAGCTATTTCTACACATAATTCACGCTCCAAGGCCACTCTGCTGACTGGTCATCCACTAACCACACAAATGCCAATCCTTGGAGAAATATGATGTCTTCACTGAATGACTACGTACCGACCCTTCTCATTCACTGTGTGCAGAGTTCTGTGCTTAAGCACTGTGGAGAATTTCTGGAAGGATAGCCCTTTCTTCTTGCCCCCAATGTCTTACAACTTAATGGAGAAAGTAAAGCACACATTCATAAAAATTAAACAATCACAAAGAGCTAATTTGTGGTAATAAGAGGTAATTTGTGGTCATTTGCCAAAATTCAGGCCAACTTTTCAAACACATCAGCATAAATCACACTGTAGCAAGAGTTCAAAACTGTCTGGAAAATCCTTCTCATCTAATATCATTAAAGCGTGTTTCAAACAGTGAGATTTCTATTTATTTTGACAACTATTCCCAGTGTCAGGATGTAGCAAGCAAGTATGAAAAGATGAGTAGACAGGAACTTGACAACCTAATTTTGTAATATGAATTTTGAAAATGTTTATGTGAGAATTTTTCATCCTATTTACTATACATTCTCACAGATAATCTTGGAGCCTTCAAATATTATAGTTTGAGGCAGTTTAAATGTAGGAAATACCACACCTTCACTTTTAAATGTGGCAACGAAGAACTAGAGATTTCAGGTGGCTTCCTCGTCATCAGTGGCAATCTAGCCTGGATTGCTGGTCTTCTACGGATCATGTAATATTACAATAATCTTCCTGGATAGGTCCAGAAAGTCTGTAGAAAAATTCAAGGTAAGAGCTAAGGACTAGCTGGGGCTCTCAGGTCATTGGGCAACTAACACTACTTTGTTTTGGGGGGCTTTTTTTGTTTAGTTTTAGTTTTTTTTTATTAACATATAATGTATTATTTGTTTCTGGGGTACAGGTCTGTGATTCATCACTCTTACACAATTCTTACACAATTCACAAAGCACCCCCCTCCCCAATGTCCACAACCTCCCACCCCTCTCCCCTCCGGCAACCTGCAGTTTTTTTTCCTGAGATTAGGAGTCACTTATGGTTTCTCTCCTTCTCTTGTTTCATCTTGTTTCATTTTCATTTTCCCTCCCTTCCCCTATGATCCTCTGTCTTGTTTCTCTAATTCCTCATATCACTGAGATCATATGATAATTGTCTTTCTCTGATTGACTTATTTCACTTAGCATAGTACTCTCTCGTTCTAGCCATGTTGTTGCAAATGGGAAGATTTTATTTTTGTTGGCTGCATAATATTCCATTATATACATATATATATATATATATATCGATCTATATATATTTATATATATCTATATATAGATCAATATTGATCTATATATAGATATATATAAAGCTTTATCCATTCATATCATATATATATAACTTTATCCATTCATATATATGTATGTGTATATATGATATTAATGTATATGAATATGAATATATGAATATGAATATATGAATATGATATGAACATGACTATGAATTCATATCATATGAATATATGAATATGAATACATATATATCTGTTGATGGACATCTAGGCTGTTTCCATAGTTTGGCTATTGTGGACATTGCTGCTATAAACATTCAGGTGCATGTATCCCTTCGGATCATTACATTTTTATCTTTAGGGTAAATACCCATTAGTGCAGTTGCTGGGTCATAGGGTCAACTAACAGTATTTTGAAGGCAAAACATCTGCAACCAATTCTAACTTCCAAAGGCAGACAGAATAATAGTAAACAGGCTAGAAAACAGAGTCTGGAGTAATGGCTCTCTTTTCTATGGACAAAACTTTTAAAAGCAATTAAAAGATTTTCTTACCATGGAGAGAAGAATCATTCCCCAACAAGTACAAGTATTTCAGCTTTCCCCAAACTCTCCCAGTGTGGCACTGAAAGTCCTGTTCCCTGAGAAACCCAACAGTCCCAGGCAAACCGGGATGGTTGCTCACCCTAGAAGGGGAGCATGGTGCCCACACAATGAAGACACTTGTTCAGTTTGGACCTGGGCAGACTACTACTCCCTAACGGTCCTCTCTAATGTTGAGTGCATGCAGAAAAGTGCCCTACTCTACATACTCTAAAACTGATTACTCCTCTATTAAGGTGTTTGAATTTCTAACTAAAAAACTATCACTAAATAACCTGTCCACATCTAGGCAGAGTAGACAAGTTGGCCAAATCACATAAAAGAGCACTCTCTTTTAGAATAATCTTTTCACAACTTGACCTGAGATTTATTTCTTTAAACCAATTTAACATGAAAGATGAAGATATCTCTGTTTCTCTACAATTTCTTGCTTAAATGGTACCTTTGTCAAAATGTGTGTGATTACAGAGTGACAAACACAATGTAAGTCCTTAGAGGTACTTTTTCCTTAAAGTTACTCAACATCTCAAATAAAAACTTTATTTTTACCAAAGTGCTTTTAAGAAGAGGATTTTGAGGCAAAAATATCAAATGTACAGGTGAAAACAATTCAGTTCTGTGCTCTGAAATCTGGCCTCTTTCCATAGCAACTCCTTCCTGGGGCCATCCCATCTCTATCAGTCTGTGCTGAGGGAAAAAACCAATTTGGATACTGGCTTAAACCCAACATCACCACAGAGGAGACTCTTCTGCTCTTAAAAAAAAAAAAAAAAAAAAAAAAAAAAAACACAGACATAAAAATAAAAACAAACAAACAAACAAAAATCCCTGAATGCCAAGCCAAATGTAAATGGAAAATGGCATTTGGCTTATACACTCATTGTGCCTGAACATACAAGTTGGTCTAGATAAGAATTCTGGTCCTACCTCTGCAACCATCAGTGTGATCAGGAGAAAATCATTTGACCTGCTTCAGTTTGGGTCTTTATGAAGCAAGATCACTCAACTAGAACAATCTCTGACTTCTCTTTAGCCACAAAAACCATTGAAAGTATTTCTATATCTTTGCTTTAACTCATATGATCAAGATTTGTCTTACTTATTCATGCACACAATATTAGAGTGTTCCTTCTTCTAAGTGGTAACAAGGCCCTGTGCTGGGTCATATACATTGGTAATAAGCAACAAGACCCCTTCTCTCAGAGTTCACAGTCTGTAGGGAAAAACACAATAAACAAGAACACAAGGAAAGAGTATGAATTTAAGTGGCTATAGCCAGCACATGAAAGAGGAATAAAAAGGAGTTCGAAGAGTACCCTATCTGATAATTTCCATTTTTCCAGTGAGGCGTGAGGTAAAGTCACCAAGTATGCACCGGAGAGAAGTAGGAGAGAAGAGAGAGAAAAAGCATAAAATAGTCATCTTAAAAGAGGATAAGGAACTTGCAGAGAAGTGTGGCCAGATGGCCAGGCAGTATTAGGAACCCTCCAGAGGTTTGAGATCAAAAATTTAGAAGGAACCCAGTCTACTCAGTTGTGGCTTCCTCTGACTAGGCTCCACAGCTCAGATGTAAGCAGAATCAAGCAGAGAGCTAGGTTCATCAGGGCAGTAGTTCTCAGCTCTGCGTAGGCATTAGACCCATTTAGAAGCTTATGAAAAGAAAAATACTGAGACCCAGCCTCCTCCTGCAGAGACTGATCCAGTTGCTCTGCAGAGGGGCCCAGGCATGGGTAATTTTGAAGGCTCTCTGGTATGGTTAAAATGCTTTGGTTATGGGCTTTGAAAAGCCCTTAGGATAGCCAGAAGAAGCACATGTCTACAAGACAGTCATACTGATTAAGTAAGGCTATGCTAGACAAAAAAAGAAGGGAAGCCAGGAGGGAGTTAATCAAATTACGGGGCTCAGTAGACCACAAGTAGGTTAAGGAATGATTATACCTGGGATTCCTTAAACAATTAACTAGAAGGATAAAAGTCTTTAGTAGGAGTATGGTGTTACCATTTCATATATTTAAGGGATTTTTTTTTAAAGTTGTTATGGTGAAGGAATCTATGATGTGGCCACTGGAGTGGGTGGATAGCCAATATAGAAAAAAGCAAAATATTGCAGATGAGAAGGTCAAGGAACTGAGAGGCTAGGATGTGGAATAGACCATCTACCTGCAAGCTGAAATTGTCATGAATCATCACAAGAGTTGAGGTATAGTAGAGAACTCTGAACCAGGAATTAGGTTCACAAAAATGATCATGGCCAGCAGCGCTGGGGGATCCTTAAAAATCGGAGTGGGACAGAGGGTGTCCAGTCGGCCAGAAGGCCTAAACCCGGCAGTTAACAGGCCTCAGACAAATGGGTTGAGCTCAGGGTCTAGTCTAGGAAGAAAGTAGGATTTATATGTCCAGTCCCAGCATGCGCCCACCGCCACAACTCCAGACTCGCTGAGCCAGAGCACACTCAACATCCACACTGATCTCCAGCAGCCGTCTCAGCTGAACATGTCCAGAACTGAGCTCCAGATGACGCCCTCCTCACCTGTTCCTACAAAGCATTCCCAGCTCAATTAGAGGCACTTTTATACTTCCCATCACTCAGGCTAACCTTGACTCTTCTCTCTCTCTCACTTCCCACCTCCGCTTTTGCCACCCTGCTACCAGCCAGCATTGTCGCTTTCTTAGACACAGCAACAGACTCCAAATTACTCTCCTCACTTTTGCTCTTAGCCCCCACCATCTGTTCTAAACCCAGCATCCAGAGTGATGCTTTTAAAATAAAGCCTCATAGCCATGGACATTTACAACCTTGGCTGCTCAGGATCCCCACCAACAACCAGCAAATGGAGCTGCCCAGAGTCCCTGCTGATACATTTGTTCCCCATGACTGGAGCTGTTGTTAGGGTGAGACCTGCTCTCGGTCATTGCTTTGCCCCACTCTCTGGTATTGAGATACCGCAGATCCTCACTAACTATGGGACTGGAGCTGCCATTGCTCTGTGCACTGCCCCATGAGTTCTGACATACAGCTTTAAAGGGCCATCACCAGGCCATGTTGTTGATGCTTTGTGACTGTCCCCTGCAATGAGTGAGGACTTTAACCTACCATCCCAAGGTATGCTGGTACTGCACCTTGCTTCCTGAGCCCAAACCACTAGTGTACTCTGTTATCCCAAGCCCATGCTACTAATGCACTCCCCTCCTGTAGAGTCTCAATCACTGCAGTGAGTCCCAGAGAACCAGACCCCAGTTCCATGAAAGATATACACATACCCATTTCTCAGACACCAGTGCCAGCAAGGGCAAACACTGGATTAGTTCTGAGTGCATCTGACTCCAGTACCCTGGCTCTGCTGCCACTTTGAGTGCAAACACATAAAACCTGAAGCTAAGAGGGATCCCTCTGCTAGAACTTCCTCTCAGTCAAAGAAGGAGAAAGGAGGATCCCAGCAACCTTCCCCTTTGAGGACCCTGATAACTTCACTAACACTGCCCTTCTGGGATCTCTTGCAATCTTGGCTACAGAGGAACCCACAGTCCTCATTGACACTGACCGCAGATGATGGAGCTGCATGGAGACCATGTCACGTGCTGTCCCAGGAACCAAAGATGCTACTATCCAGCTAGTTGTCACCCTCACATCCACATTCAGATGAAAGTCTTTCTCCACCAAAGCCATTTCAAAAAGGTTGGAAGAGGAGGTGACTTGTCCCCCAAATGTGCAGACATCAATGCAAAACCATTGGAAATGCATATATACAAAAAAATGAGAAATATAACACCATCAGAAGAACACAATAATTTTTTAGTTATTGACACCCAAAAAATAGAGGTTTGAAAAATAATTCAAAATAATTATTTTAAGGAATCTTAACATAATGCAAGGGAACACAGATAGACAACTCAATGAACTCAAGCAAACTGTGTGAAAAAAAAAAAAATGAGAAGTTCAAGAGAGAAGGAAAGAAAGAAAGAAAGATAGAAAGAGGGAAAGAAAGATGGACCAGACAGAAATTCTGGAGCTAAAGAAATACAATGAACAAAATTTAAAAATCAATATATAACTTCAGTGGCAGGCTCAATCAAGAAGAAAGAATCTGTAAACTTGAACACATATCTCTTGATATTATTCAGTCAGAGGGGGAAAAAAAAGTGAAAAAAAGTCTATGTTGATTATGGAATAACAACAAGCAAAACAGTATTTGCATTCTGAAAGTCCAGGAAGGAAGTAAGGAAAGAAGGAAGATGGAGGGAGGGAGTGAGAGAGGGAGGGAAGGAAGGAAGGGAGGGAGAGAGAGAAGGAAAGGTGGAAGGAAGGAAGAAAGAAAAATTATTTAAGGTAATAACGGCTGAAATTGCATAAATCTGGGGAGAAATATAGCCAACAAAATACATGAAGCTTAAAATTCTTCAAACATTTTCAATCCAAAGAGATCTTCACCAAGACACATTATAATCAAACTCTCTAAAATCAAACACAAAGAGAATTTTTAAAGCAGCAAGAGAAAAAAGACTCATCAAATACAAGGGAATCCCAATAAATATCAGCAGAAACCCTGAACAGCAAGTGAAACAATCAATAAAACTAAGACAACTTACTGAATGGGAGAAGATATTTGCAAATAACATCTCTGACAAAGGGTTAGTATTCAAAATATATAAAGAACTTACACAACTCAACACCAAAAAAACAAATAATCCAATCAAAAATGGGTAGAAGACATGAACAGACATGCACTACTGGGTATTTAACTCAAAAATACCAAAACACTAATTCAAAGGGATACATGCACCCCTCTGCTTATCACAACATTATTTACAATAGCCAAATTATGGAAATAGTTGACATGTCCGTTGACTGATGAATGGATAAAGAAATGTGCTATAGGGGGCGCCTAATTGGTTCAGTGGGTTAAAGTCTCTGCCTTCGGTTCAGGTCTGATCTCAGGGTCCTGGGACCAAGCCCCACTTCGGGCTCTCTGTTCAAAAGGGAGCCTGCTTCCTCCTCTCTCTCTCTCTCTGCCTGCCTCTCTGCCTACTTGTGGTCTCCCTCTCTCTCTCAAATAAATAAATAAATAAATAAATAAATAAATAAATAAATAGAAATGTGCTATAGATATACAATGGAATACTATTCAGCCATTAAAAAAGAATGAAATCTTGCCATGGATGGACCTAGAGTATAATGTTAAGTAAAATAAGCCAGTCACAGAAAGAAAAAATACCACATGATTTCACTCATATGTAGAATTTAAGAAACAGAACAAATGAGCAAAGGAAAAAGAGAGAGTGTGTGAGAGAGAAAAACTAAGAAACAAACTCTTAACTGTAGAGAATAAACTGATGGTTACAATAAGAGAAGCAGTTTGAAGGATGGGTGAAATAGGTGAAGGGAATTAAAAAGGACACTTAGCATTCTGAGCCCTGGATAATGTATAGAATTGTTGAATCACTATATTGTGCATCTGAAACTAATATAACACTGTACGTTAACTATATTAGAATTAAAATTAAAACTTATTAAAAAATAAATTATTTAAAAGTACCAGTAGAAACCTTTCAGGATAAGACAGAATGGGACAACAGCTTCAAAGTGCTCAAAGGAAAAAAAAAAAAAACCTGCAAAGCAAAAATATGCTACCCAGCAAAGTTATATTTCAGAAATAAAAGAGAAGGATTTTCCCAGACAAATAAATGTTGAGAGAATTCACCGAAAAACCTACTTTATAAGAAATGCCGAGAAGTTTTTCATGCAATATAAAAACATATGAAAGAATAAAAATCTCTGGTAAAGGTAAATATACAATCAAATCCAAAATACCCTAATACTGCAATAGTGGTATGTAAATCTATTTGAACTCCAGCATATAAATTAAAAGGCAAAGGGTTCAAAATAACTATAGTTATTACAATATTTTGTTACTGGATACAAAGATGTAAATTGTGACATCAGCAACATCAAACAGGGGAGACAAGTAAATGTGTAGAACTTCTTTGTACAATTGAGGCTAAGTTATTATCAGTTTAAAATAAGCTGTTATAAATTAAGATATTATTACGAAAGCATCATGGTAATCACAGAGTAAAAGCTTATAATAGATAGACAAGTGATAAAAAGAAAATAATCAAAGCATACTACTACAAAAAAATCAATTCACAAAGAAAATAGCAAGCAAGAAAGAAAGGACTCAAAAGTTAATCAGAAAGTAATTAACAAAATGGTGCTAGCAGATCTTTACCTATCAATAATTACTCTAAATGTAAATGGTTTAAATTCTCTAATTAAAAGAAGTAGAGTGACTGGGACGCCTGAATGGCTCAGTCAGTTAAGCAGCTACCTTTGGCTCAAGTCATGACCCCAGGGTCCTGGGACCAAGTCCCACAATGGGTTCCTTGCCGAAGAAGCCTGCTTCTCTCTGCTTGCCACTCTCCATGCTTATTCTCACTCTCATTCTCTCTCTGATGAATAAATTAAAAAAAAAAAAAAAAAGACATAGAGTGGATTAAAAAAAAAAAACAAGTATATGCTACACTCAAGAGACTTACTTAAGCTTTAAGTGTACCCACAGGCTAGAAGAGAACAGATGGTAAAAGATATTCCATACAAATGGAAACCAAAAGAGAACAAGGGTAGCTATACTTATATCAAACAAAGTAGGCTTTAAGTCAAAAGCTGTAACAAGAGACAGAGAAGACCATTACATAATGATAAAGGGGTCAATTAATCAAGAGGATATAATGATTGTAAATATATATGTACCCAATATCAGAGCACCTAAATATATTAAGCAATTATTAACAGATCTGAAGGGAGAAATAGGCAGCAATGCAGTAATAATAGGGGACTTTAATACTCTTCTTTCAACAATGGGTAGATCATCCAGACAGAAAATCAATAAGGAAATAATGGACTTGAACTATACTTCAGACCAAATGGACCTAACACAAATACAGAACATTCCATCCATCAGCAGCAGAATATACATTCTTCTCAAGCACACACAAAACATTCTCCAAATCACATGTTGGGTCAAAAAAAAGTCTTAAAAAATTGAAATCATATCAAGTATATTTTCCAGCAAAAATAGTATGAAATGAGAAATCAATAAGGAAAGAAAAGCTGAAAACTCACAAATATAGGGAAATTAACCTACTTCTGAACAACCAATGGGACAAAGAAATCAGAGGAGATTAAAAAAATACCTCAAAACAAACAAAAATGGAAATACAACATATCAAAACTTATGATGTTTTTAGAATAGCTGTTCTAAAAGAGAAGTTTAGATAAACATCCACATTAAAAAAAAAGAAAGCAATCAGATAAACAACTTAAAGAATTTGCAGAAGAAAGGAAATAATAAAGATTAGAGCAGAAATAAATTAAACAGAGACCAGAAAGATAATAGAAAAGAACAAAACTGAGAGTTTTTTTCTTAAAGAGATAAACAAAATTGACAAACCTATGCCTTAAATTAAGAAATTATAAACTAAAGAGGAGCTATTTCAATTGATCCCACAGAAATACAAAGAATCAGAAAACTACTATAAACAAATATATAGAGATCAAATAACTTACAGGAAATGGATAATTCCTAGAAATATATAACTTACCATGACTGAGTCAGATAGAGGAAGGTAGATTGATAGATGATGGTAGATTGATAGATAATAGATACCAGTTTATATGTAATCATATATATACTGTATATATAATATTAGTAACTGTTGAACAATCTGAGAGAGAAATGAAGAAAGTAATCCAATTTACAATAGTATCAAAGAAAATAAAATACTTAGGAATAAATTTAACTAAGGAGGTGAAAGACCTATACACTGAAAACTCTAAGGCATTGATCAAAGAAATTAAAGAATATATAAATAAAGAGAAAGATATCTTATGGTCTTGGACTGAAAGAATTAATATTGTGAAAAGTTCATGCTATCCAAAGCCATGTGCAGATTCAATGTAACCCTACCAAACTTCCTCTGGCATTTTTCGCAGGAATGGAAAAACTGTCCTAAAATTGGTGTGGAACCACAAAAGACCCCAAATAGCCAAAACAAACTTGAGAAAGAAGTACAAAGCTAGAGACATCACTCTTCTTGATTTCAAACTATATTACAGAACTAGAATAATCACAACAAAATGGTACTGGCATAAAACAGGTACATAGACACATTGAACAGAATAGAGAACCCAAAAATAAACCCATGCATATAAAGTTCAGTGATTTTTGACAAGGGTACCAAGAATACATAATTGAAAAGGAGTAATCTCTTTAGGAAATTGTGTTGAGAAAACTGGATATCCATATGCAAAAGCATGAAAGTGGACCCATATCTTACAAAAATTAATTCAAAAAAGCTAACTCAAAATAGATTAAGCATTCAAATGTAATACCTGATACCATCAAACTCCTAGAAGAAAACACTGAAAAATGCTCCTTGATATTGGTCTTGGCAAATAAGAGACCAAAAGCAAAGGCAACAAAAGCAAAATAAACAAGTGAGACTCAACAAAGGAAATGTATATATGTACACCAATCTATCTATCTATCTACCTATCTATTGTCTATATATCTATCTAAACTATCCATCTGATTGTCATGGTAGTTGTATGTGTCTAGGAATTATCCATTTCCTGTAAGTCATTTAATTTGTATATATTTGTTTGTAGAAGTTTCCTGCTTCTTTGTATTTCTGTGGGAGCAGTTGAAATGTCTCTTTTGTTTATAATTTTATTAATTTAAGTCATTTCTCTTTTTTCTTATTTAGTCTAAAGTTTTATTAATTTTATTTATCTCTTCAAGAAAACAACTTCCAGTTTTGTTGATCTTTTCTATTGTCTTTCTGGTCTCTAATTTATTTTTGCTCTAATCTTTATTATTTCCTTTCTTCTGCAAACTTTAGGCTTAGCTTGTTTTTCCTTTTCTCATCTCTTAGGTGTAAATTTAAGTTGTTTATCTGAGACCTTTTTTCTTAATATAGATGTTTATATTATAAACTTGTCTTTTAGAACTGCTTTTCTAAAAACTGATACACTTGTCTCATAGCCCTCATTGTCCACTTATTATTGATGCTAATATTATATTACATAATACATGTAACATATTAATTATACTTATTTATCATGTTTACAGCCTCTATTCCCACTCTAAAAGTAAACTGCATAAGGGCAGGGATTTTGTCTGATTTGCTCACTGCTGTATTTCCTGTGCCTAGAACAATGCCAGATAAGGGACACCCGGGTAGTTCAGTTATTAAACGTCTGCCTTTGGCTCAGGTCATGATCCTAGGGTCTTGGGACAGAGCCCTGCAGGAGCGGGAAGCCTGCTTCTCCCTCTCCTTGAACCCCTCCACCCCTCTCATGCGCTCGCTTTCTCTCTTGCGTGCGCTCTCTCTCTCTCTCTCAAATATATAAATAAAATCTTTTAAAAACAGAAACAGTCCCCAACACATAAGTGATACTCAACACAGACTTCTTAAACAGATAAACAAAAAAATGCATGAGTATGACCACTTAAAGAAATGAATTTGTGTCCAGGGTTGTCACAGATGTCAGATCTGAATTTCCACTGGGGATAAGGAGACTTAGATTGAAGAGCATGAGGTAGAACCAAAGTCATAATAAAAACGTTCAGTCCTTGGGGCGCCTGGGTGGCTCAGTGGGTTAAGCTGCTGCCTTCGGCTCAGGTCATGATCTCAGGGTCCTGGGATCGAGTCCCGCATCGGGCTCTCTGCTCAGCAGGGAGCCTGCTTCCCTCTCTCTCTCTGCCTGCCTCTCCATCTACTTGTGATTTCTCTCTGTCAAATAAATAAATAAAATCTTTAAAAAAAAAAAAAAAAAAAAACAACAACGTTCAGTCCTTGACTAGAGAGTATGACTTTATTCTGCCACCCACCAGTTGAGAGAATGAAGAATATTAATGTGTGCATTCTGCCTCCATCTCTGAGGCAGACAATGTCGGTGGGAGGTAGAAGAAATAAGGCAGGGACTAATGCAGGATTCTACTCTACAAAAACAGGTAAACCATTTGCAGGCATTATGTTGTGCTGAAAGTTTCAGTTGAGAGAGAGATGGTCATGTGAATATTATGGTTTTCTGGATAAAATATGGTCTCAAAACATGAGTCAGGGTCCTCTAGAAAGTCTGGAATTTCTAATAATTAAGTTTCCTTAGTGCAATTTAAAAAAATGATCTCATCTTTCCCTATAAGCAGCTAGGTTTTTCCAGGGTAAGAAAGCTCAAAATTTCTTTTAAAAAGATTTTCCTGGGTGAGATAAAAGAAGGCTAATGCTCATCTGCATCTCCCTGCCTAATGTCATCATTATAGCCTGGTTATCAGCTTTTAAAAACCACTCCTCTCAGGATTTGTTGACATTACTTAAGGTTGCAAAAAATATATATTTTTAAAAGTCAAAGAGTTCAGAAACCAAGCCTCCTGCATGATTAAGGCTTTTATTACAACTGAAATGATGTGAGTGATATCAGTTCATCCCTTGGGATTAAATGTCCAAAGAGCAAATCCATATCTCAAATTGGCTCTTGATCTCTAGTCTATAAGAGACAAGCCAAAGTTTAAATACAACAGAGAAGCTTCAATACAACCCAGGCTCAGATACACAAATGAAGCATTGGCCTAGCCCTTCTGGAGAAAGCAGTTTGGAGGAAGAGGAAGGGAATTATGTGTTTAGTGGGGTGTGTGTGTGTGTGTGTGTGTGTGTGAGAGAGAGAGAGAGATTTAAGAACCACATATATAGGCATACCTCCGAGATATTTTTAGATTTGGTTCCAGACTACCAAAAGCAAATATCTCAATAAAACAAATCAAATGAATTTCCTGGTCTCCCCATGCATATAGAAGTTATATTTATACTATATACAATAATACAGTCTATTTTTTTTTTAAGATTTTCATTTGTTTATTTAACAGAGAGACGCTGTAAGGGAGGGAACACAAGCAGGGGGGGGTGAGAGAGGGAGAAGCTAGCTTCCTGCTGAGCAGGGAGCCTGGTGCCAGCTCTATCCCAGGACACTGGGATCATGACCCAAGCTGAAGGCACACGCTCAATGCCTGAGCCACACAGGTGCCTTAATATAGTCTATTATAAGACTACTAAATGTGCAATAGCATTATATCTTTTTTAAAAAGTACATTTCTTAATTTAAAAATACTTTGACTCTTGTTTTCATGAAAAAATTTCTCTATAGTTTGTAATGCTATTTGACAGCAATTGAACCCACAATAGAATTTCTCTCAAAGTTGGGGTCAGGGGCACCTGGGTGGCCCAGCTGGTTAAGTGTCCAACTCTTGGTTTCGGTTCAGGTCATGATCTCAGTGTCAGGAGATTGAGCCCCATGTCATGCTTCATGCTCAGCAGGGAGTCTGCTTAGGATTCTCCCTCTGCTGCTCCTTCTCTCTCTCCCTCTCTCTCTCAAATAAGTAAATAAATCTAAAAAAAAAAAAAAAAAAAAAAAAAGGAAAAACAAAATTGGTGCAAAATTGGGGTCAGTCCTCTCAAACTCTGCCACTCTTTATCAAGTAAGTTCATATAATACTCTAAATCCTTTGTTGTCATGTCAACAATCTTCACAGCATCTTCATCAGGTAGATTCCTTCTCATAAAACTTCCTCCTTTGCTCATCCATAAGAAGCAGCTTCTCAGCCATTCAAGTTTTATCATGAGATTGCAGCAATTCAATCATATCTTCAGGCTCTACTTCTAATTCTAGTTCTCCTGCTGTTTCTACCACATCTGCACTTACATCCTCCTCCAAAGTTTTGAGCCCCTCGATGTCATCCATGAGGACTGGAATCAACTTCTTCCAAATTCTTGTTTATGTTGACATTTTTACCTCTTTTCATGAATCACGAATGTTCTTCATGGCATCCAGAATGGTGAATCCTTTCCAGAAGGTTTTCTATTTACTTTGCTCAGATTCCTCAGAGGAATCACTATCTATGGCAGTGATAACCTTAAGAAATGTATTTCTTCAGTAATAAGACTTGAAAGTCAAAATCACTCTCTGTTCCATGAGTGCAGAATGGATGTTGTGTTTGCAGGCACCAAAACAACAGTAATCTCATTGCACATCTCCATCATAGCTCTTAGGTGACTGGATGCATTGTCAATGAGTAGTTATATTTTAAAAGAAATCTTTTTTGCCAAGAACTAGATCCCAACAGTGGGATCTAGTAAACCATGTTGTGAACAGATGTGTTGTCATCCAGTCTTCGTTGTTCCATTTACAGAGCACAGGCAAGTAGATTTAGCATAATTATTGAGAGTCCTGGAATATTTGGAACGGTGGATGGGCACTGGCTTCAACATAAAGCCTCAAGCACTAGCCTCTAACATAAGAGTCAGCCTATCATTTGAAACTTTGAAAGCAGGCACTGACTTTTCTTTAGCTATGAAACTCGTGGATGGCATCTTCTTCCAACAGAAGGCTGTTTCCTCTACATTAGAAATCTGTTGTTTAGTGTTCACTAATTGTCTTAGCTGGATCTTCTGAATCACATGCTACAGCTTCTACATCAGTCCCTACTGCTTCACCTTGCACTTTAGGATTATGGAGATGTCTTGCCTCCTTAAACTTTATGAACACACCTCTGCTAGCTCCTGACTTTTCCTCTGTAGCTTCCTCACCTGTCTCAGCCTTCACAGAAGTGAACAGAGCTAAAGGCTTGCTCTGGGTCACCCTTTGGGTTAAGGGAATACTGTGGCTGGTTTGATCTTCTACCCAGACCACTAAACCTTTCTCTATATCAGCAATAAAGCTGTTTTGCTTTTTTATCATTCATGTATTCACTGGAGTAGCATTTTCACTTCCTTTAAGAACTTTTCCTTTGCATTCATCACTTGACTTTTGGCCTATCTTGGATTTCAACATGCCTTACTCATGCTTACTCCTTTCTAGCTTTTGACTTAGTGTGGGAGACATGTGACTCTTCCCGTCACTTGAACATTTAGAGGCCATAATAGGGCTATTAATTAGCCTAATTTCAAAATTTAGTGTCTCAGGGAATTGGAGGGCCCAAGAAGAAGCCCTAGAGAGGGAGAAGGATGGTAGCATACCGAGTCAATGGAGCAGTCAAAACACATACGTCTATTGATTAAGCTTACTTTCTTATAGGAGTGCATACATTTCATGGCACCCCAAAACAATTACAATAATAACATCAAAAATCACTGCCACAGATCACCAAAATAAGTATAGTAATGAAAAAGTTTGAAATATTGCAAGAATTACCAAAATGTGACACTGAGACACAAAGTGAACAAATGCTTTTAGAAAAAATGGTGCCATAAAGCCACTTGACACAGGGTTGCCACAAACCTTCAATTTGTGTGTGCGGGGGGGAGCAGATTATGATTAAACCACTGTAAGAGTTTCAGAGTTCCTGACAGTTTAGAAAAATCTAAAATAAAAAAGAATTAGGAGGACAGCTCCAAGAGTAGAGGAAGAAGGTAAGTGATTTCTACCACAGCCAAAGTAAATCTGTAGGGACTTAAATGAAGGGAAATTACCTATCTCCACTAGCAGGTCCCAGGATCATGAGTCTGCTCAGATGTTCCAGGGGCTCTCAGATACAAGGCATAGATGGAACTAAAACATGAAGTTTGTTCTCCTTTAAGGAAAGATCCTATTTTTCCAAAATGGGTTTGGAAAGTGGCTGAACTAGTAACAGGACATTCATTCATTTATTCATTCATTCATTCATATAATTATTGAGCACCCACAACACACTAAGAATTTGGTGGTCCCAAATGAGCCAATCCTCCCAGCTCTGTGGAACCCTCCCAAATTGATTCTGGACTCATCCTTGTGCTGGCTGCGGCCAGTAGAACAGGACAATCATGACATATCCAGAGACTCCCTAAGGCTTAGCGTCAAAGAGTTCTCTTTAAGGAGTCCTGAGATGCTATATAAGATGTCTGCCTGCCATAGTGGAGAAATCACATAGAGGAGGAGAGGTCCTGAGATGACATGGGGAGAGCTGAGGAGCCAGTTGGGAAGGAGAACCAAGGACCAAGAAGTCTGACCACACTGGAACCCTATTCGTTGCAGCACAGCATGTGGGTGAAAAAGACACCTGGGATATTCCAGCCTCCGTGAATATACAGGAACAGAAATGAGACTTTGGGGGATCTTGGGAAGTGAGCCCAACATAAATGTTTGGCATCAGAAGACACACTATGGTTGGCAGTCTCCAAAGATGGCCCCAGGATTCCTCTCCTCCTTGAGAACATGTGCCATTCCTCATACCAGGAAATAGAATTTAATTTCCCTCCTTTAAATGTGACATAGCTCTGTGATTGCTTTAACTAAGAGAAGGCAGCATAAGTGACATTTTGGGGCTTCCAAGGCCCAGTTTTAAAGGAATTTTCAGCTCCTTTCTTCTTAGAAAGTTTACTCTTAGGACACCCCTCTCTGAGCCCAGTTTCTATGCTGGACATTCAAGTCACATCAAGAGGATACCTAGAAGGGAACCATGAAAGTAGGACTAAAAGCTATAGCTAAGACCCCAGCTGGCAGCTGTCATCAACTGCCAACCTTGCAAATGAGTCATCCGAGCCAAAACAGCCCCAAATGACTGCAGATCCCGCCAACATCATGAGACATAGAAGTACCACCCGGCTGAGCTCAGTCAATCCGGAGAACTGTGATAAATAAAAATTGGTGTTATTTTAAGAAGCTAGATTGTGGGGTGGGTTTGTTATGCAGCTTTGTGTTTCCAAAATGATAACAGATACTTATCTTGGGATTCAGGAATAGAAATTTTTAATTCCTTAGAATTAGAAGTTACTTAAATATTTCCAGTCTTCATAAAATTTACTCATTATTATGGATAGCTTTACAAGTTTTAATAAATAAGAAATATCACATTTAGTAGTATTTTCAAAGAGCTATGGCCTATAGAGAATATCCAAACACTGGAAAATGTCAGCAAACACTATCGGGTAATATTCAAATAAATGTAACATTTAGATCTCATAGCAAGGACTAACAGAATCATACGTCTAAGTAGCCCATTCAAGGGCTTATTTTGCTTCCAAAACATGTTATTCTTACAGTACCACTCATAGGATTTGTATAAAATGTACTGTGCATATAAGCATGTGCATTTATTTTATTTTCAATAAAGATTCACTATTTGAAGCAGACAGGGCCACAAACACACACTTAAAACATGGCAGCAGCTAACAAAGGATGACTGATTAGACTATGACCAATTTTCTCATATCTGTTCCCATCCTCATTCCTATAAATGTTGACCTTCATATTTGACTCCATGTATCAATATTTTCTGCTCTTGCTTTCTACTTGACCTCAGTGGATGCCTTAGAACTAATAACCATCTATGCTGTATTAAGTGTTAATTCTTACAAAAGTATATATTTTATCCAATTTTCCCAATTTTGTAACTGATCTTTCTCAGGATTCACAATTCAGAAAAACATAAATTTCCCAAGAAATGCTAAGAAAGAATTCCCACATGGAAGTACTAGCAGTAGTAGATGACAACATTCACAATCAGCCTGAGTGTCTAGTTACTCAAACTGGTAACAAAACAAACAGTTCCTCCAGGCACAGAGTTTACAATCAGGTAAGGGAAATGACTACTACACAAATGAGCAGAGACATAATTACATAATCACAAACCACCATGAGCCCCACACCACCACTATCCAGGTGAAGATGGGAAACTGCCAAAGGAAAAGGTAGACGTACTCAGACAATCTTGAAGAGAAGCCCACCAATCTCTGTACCATTGATGCAGTGACTACAAAGTTACCCAGAGGAACAACAACGTGAACTTAGTTAAGAAAATATTTTGGTTTGGGAGTTATTCTCATAACGGTGACTTTGTCATGAAGAACAGAATTGGTGTAAGGCCACTACCTTACACCATTTGAGTCAGTATTTCCAGGCCACTGCTGCCTTTCTACCAGGTGAAGGGGATGCCCAGAAAAGTACCACAGTGAATCCCTTTTTTACAATGTCACTGTATTTCCTCATGATTTAGATCTTTGTCTTCAGACCCATTACTTTTTCCTTATGATATAATGCAGATCACAATTAATGCTACATTTTTTTAATTTGTGGCCATCTCTCATAAATCCTCAACAAATATCTCTGTTGACACTAGCAATTAGTCTAGAAGGAAAGAGAGGTTTCTTATTAGCCTTCTAACAAGCATGTAACACCTTCCTGAGAGAAACCTACTTCACCAAGTTAGTCTCAAAGATACTATTCATTCCACCACTTGGATACTTCCTGAGTCAATGACCCACCTGATAATAAACATAGCACCTCTATAACCCAACCCGTCCTGACAAGGTTCTATCATGTGAACTCTTCTAGGCCTTTCCTGTAGGTTTAATTATGTCTTATTATAATGTGTGATAAGAAAACAACCTGGTTAATTTAAAAGTTCTATCAGTTTATACTTTCTTGCTACTTAAAAAAAATCCCTTAAGCCACCAGATAATTTCCCATAGGCAAAGAGGACAGACTTAATAGTGGCCAGAGCAGGACTTAACAGCTTGGAACAAACTATCCATCAGCTTTAGTCCTTCCTGTTGCTAAGACTTGTTCTCCCCTCATAAAATGCTGCATGATACCCATGAACAACCACCACTTAGGACTAATTTTGAGATTGCGAAGATGTAAGTTGAACTGATATGAGAAAAATGAACAAGAGGAACAGAAAGAAATGCACAGAGAGAATTGAAGTGATGGATTTTTTTTTTTCAACATTGGCTAGGAAATCTGACTCAACTAACGTTTAAATGTTTTGAGAAGCTAGCATGGTTCTATGAAATTATCTCAAAGATCTGACATAGCTAATGAAAACACCTTAGGCTTATATAATGAATTGGTTTCCAAGAATGCCATACAAGTCACAGCTGATCCTCCTAACATCTCAGTATCATAGAAGAAGAAAGAAGAAATGGGTTGGTAACTAAGGAGATTGCCTGAGGACACATGGCATCATCAGATCTTCAGCTCACATTTCGTGATCTTCAATCCCAAGTGCAATTCTCCCAGCACACAGCTCTCCAAAACAGTGGCTCAAAACAAAGAATTAGTTCATCCCTACACTCAATTCCAAATAATCATATGGGGTTGGGGCTTACAGATACCCCTTCCATTGCATCTCTTGACCTAGCCTCAGAACATTAACCACGATCAGAGGAGAGCCTGAGAGTGAACTCAGGGGAGACATTCAAAGAGTCAGTTTATTTGGAATTTAACCAAATGAATTTCAATCTCAATTAGACATCTTAAAACACAATTAAAAATTTTTATGGGTTATTTGATCCTCACACCTCATAAATTAAATAGAATGAATTTTGATCTACCTAACTCCTCCTGATAAAAAGTAGGTGAGGGTGAGTAATGGGGTTTTCAAAGTATTTGGCATGAATTTCTGAAAGGGAAAGCCCTGCAGAGCCTCGTTCCCAACACAGAGATACAAGCAGAGGTGGACTGCTCCACACAACATCCTTGCTGGGGCCAGAAGAGAAATAGTACACCTACACTTCCTGTAATCCTGCCCACCCCTTAGGACACCATGGGCTAATACAAGTTAAGTTCAAATGCATAAGAAAGAAAGTGTTAGTCATGCTTTGAAACTTCTTCCTGAAATCCCATATTGCCACCAAGTAGCTTTTCTTCCCCCAACTGACACTTCCCTTTCTACATTTCTTACACTTGGGCTTTTCAGCTCAACCAAGCCAATCTATTAGCTGTTCCTCTATAAGATACCACTTTGGTGCCTTAGGCAAGCCATGTCACAAATATTTCTCCTCCCACAATCAACTACATAATTTGTAGGACCCATAGCAAAATTAAAGTGTGGGTCTCCTTGTTCAAAAATTATTAAGTATTTGGGGTACCCAGGTAGCTCAGTCAGTTAAACATATGACTCCTGATTTCAGCTCAAGTCATGATCTCAGCGTCATGAGCTCAAGCCTTGTATCATTCTCCATGCTTGGAGTGGAGTCTACTTAAGATTCTCTTTCTCCCTCTGCCCCTACCCAGCCCCCACCCCTTTTTCTCACTCTAAAATAAATAAATAAATCTTTTTTAAAAAATGATTAAGACTTTAACATGCAACAGCAGAGCACTAAGCCAAACTTGGGGCCCTTTTAAGTAAGACTTGTGTGACTGTAAATGTCACATGCCCATGAAGCCTACTCTGCTGCCTCCCCTACTATTAGAGATTAAAATGTGCCCCTCTAGCAAGGTAAAACCAATCTCTATTCAACCAGAGTATGTGGAGTGTGATGTTGATCTTTGTATTTATGTATTTTCTTGCCAACAGGACTATAAAATCTAAAATAAACCTGCCTTTTTATTTTTAATACCTCCATAGTACCTAACCCAATATTCTCTATGTAGTAAGTATTAATAAAATGGTTGCTTTCTAAATAAAACTTCAGAACAATTGTGAGCTACACTTCACCTCAACAGAGTTCCTGTGCTTGACTCCAACTCAGGTGGCAACACCACTCCTTTAGCGAGGGGTATCATATAACCTGGAATCTTCAGGACAGCTCCAGGAAAGGCTAGAGCCAAGGGAAGAAAGCATGTTGCAAATATGCCTGCACCTAAACTCCATTTACAAGGCCTGCACAAAGTATAGTCCCTGCCAGGAAGCCCACCTTTCACCTTGTTTGAACCTGACTCTAGAGCTATAGAGTGAGAGCCAGGGATGGGGTCAGTGAACTGACAATGTGGCTCCTCAGAGGCCAGCCGCAATGCACTGGGGGGTGGGGAGATATATCCACCAAGTGTTTCACTTTTAAAGCCCACTCTCATTCTTGCTGTCACGGGCTATAACTTTCTTGTTGAACTACATAGCCAGGTCTCATCAGGGTGTATGTTTGTATGCTGGTGTCAATCATTTCTTTTTTGTGTCCCTTGCTGGCTGCTGCCCACAGAGTAGAGGTGATTCTTGTTCCCTGCTCTATTGATGTTGGTTATTTTTATGACATTATTTTTCCCTTGTGCTTTGATACCTATCAAGGTCTCACATCTACAGTGAGCAGGGGGTTATCCAAGAATCAGAGGGCAGAGTTCATACAGTTGGAAGAATATTGGGAGCTGATGATTTATCTCAAAGAGATTTGCCACCATCCATCATTCTTGGAATAACAGTGTTCTTGCATCCAACCTCACCCTTCATAGAAAGATAACCACATGCTTTGCAAACACTGATTCATTCATCCTCCATCACAAGTGAGTTCCATTTTAACTCTCTATGTCTCTGTTTGACCTTAAGAGAAACAATTAGTGAGATACCTTGCTTTTCTGACAGTAACCTCTCTTGCCATCCTTCATCATCCAATATGCAAATGAGAGCAAGGAAGTCTCTGAATGGCTTAAAAAAAAAAAAAAAAAGGTACCAAAGCCCTGACAGTCTGTTCATAGAGGAAGCCCTCCCTTGGGAACTGATTATTCTTATTTTAAATACTATTCCAACAAGGTTGGATATCTAGTTTCAAAGCCAACAAAAGATGAAGGTCTACAATGACAAGAAGGAGAGGCGGGTATAGACAAGTGAAGTAACAGTAAAAAATTAAAGTCCTGGAAGGAGAGGACCATTTTTCATCTCCCAGAATTGCACACACACCCACTCCTTCAAACATCCTAAGCTCCCATTTAGGCAAAGTCCTTCACAGCTACCTACCTTTGCACACGCTTGGCTCAGGACCTGGAGTGTTCATTCTTAGGGTCGCTGGGCATCAACCACCTACTTATCTTTCAAGACCCAACCCAAATGTCCCCTTCTATGTGAAACCTTCCCATTACATGTTTGCCTACCTGCACCAATGAATTAAATGTAGATCTTAATGTATGTGTCTACTTCTCTGGCCAAACTCCACAGTTCCTATTGGCAGAGATCATTTTGAGCATATCTTTATATCCATGCTCCCAGAAATATAGCAAGTGCTCAACAAATATTTGCTCAAAGAAAGAAGGAGTTACCTCTGGAAAGTAGACAGATTAAAAGAGTATGGCAAACAAGGGTCTCCAAAATTATCTCCCTAAAACACAGCCACTAGACTGAATGACAACCACAGTGATTACAGTAAATTATTTAGAAAAGGTTAAGATATGTTCCATATCCTTTATGAGTAAAGGCAAGTAAGTTGTGTATATTCTTAGAAAGACTTTGATAATAATTATAGAAAAGTCATTTATTTGAAACACTTCACCTGAGTTAATATTAAATAGGTGGGAAGCTCCTACAAACATCATTTACTCAGTATTTGAATCAAAAGGAATTAATATTTCTTAGACAGGACCTCTGACCCATACCTCAAGTTTCCCATCCTTCTCGGCCCTAGCAAAGACTGGGTAGGAAGCATCTCATCACCTCCCCAGAGATAGACTACAGGTGCATCCCCTGCTTAAGTAACAGAGATGAGATGACATGAGCTGCAGTCAAAATGTATCCATCAAAACAGGGATCAGGTGCCAACAAACGAAGTTTTCTACTCCTGAGGTGAAGGCATTCTGTTCTTTTTTCTTTTGGCACAGGTCTGTTTACTGTTCAGCCCTATGAAAATATATGGTGCCCTCAAATATTTATTAATAACCTAATACTTATTTAAATAAATAAGCCATTTATGGTCTACTTTTTGAAAGGGAAGCTGGGGAGTGGGGAGATGGGGGAGAGGAGAGAAGCACGTGAATGTCTCTGCCACCGCTTCACATCTAACTGCACAAGATGACACATTTAAAATGCAACCCTAGCCACACTGGGAAGGACAGCACATTTTAAAATAATAAATTCAGTATCTTTAAGGGAGGTGACAAAACCCATGTTTAATGTTTTCTGGGCATCTTCCATGTGCTCAACACCATTCCCTAAGTTTGAAATCATTTTAATTCAGCAGTAAGTCTGTCTTTTAAAAAGAGAGATAAATAATCCTCTTAATGCCCATTCCAGTAAATATCCTAGTTAAAACTATAGAAAGGAACCCCTTGTGCTGACCACATGACTCTAACTCTGCCACTTCTGGTTCTCTCCCTTTCCCTCCTGACCCTGATTTCCATGGTCCAGCAGCAAAGGGGATGAGTGGATAGAGTGGCCATCCAGGGCCAGGGAAGCAGCATCTCTGGTGACGTCCCCAGCACATACTTCCTGTCCTCAATGACGCTCAAGGTTAAAATAGCCTTTTATTTTTCAAAGTCATGGAGGCAGATTCATGGCAGCTCTGCAAAGTACACTCCAGTTTGAAATTCTGCCCACTGCCACCACTATACGTGGAAGAATTGCTTTCATCTCCAGTAAATCATCAGACCCAAAGAAAGTTATGCCAGGCTGGAGGAAAGCCAACCTGGGTTGACTACATTTATAAAGAAAAGAGAACCTGGACACTCGCTTTAAAGCAAACAGCTAAGACCATGAAAAGTGGGGCCACAGCATCTTAATGGGGTCATATCAAAACCTAGATGATCCACATTCACCCCCAAGTAGCACCGTAGTGAGATCCCAAGGAAGAGACCTGCATTTACTGGCCTGGACAGATGGTAGAGACAGTGCTGGGCAAAGACATTTAAAGTTTCAACAGTCATACCCAGAGCTGTCCAAATGTAAAGAAAATCATATTTCAGTAAAGAATAAAAAATACAATAATCAAAACCTTTTCATTCAAATTCTATGACCAGGAAACCACGAAGACAAGAACAGAGAAAAGTCATGTGTAATCCCCCCATTTACGCCATAGCTTGAAACAAAACAGAATGAGAATATTCTATCAAGTGTAGCTTATGGGGTCCTAGATGGTAAACGATGTTATAATTGTCCCTAAAACAAGAGGGCAGAATTCATAGACTTGTTCTCTGGATCTTCTCTCTTGATGTTCGCTTGTCTCTTGTTCTAGGGACTGGTTGATACGGGTAAGCAGGTCTCTCTTACAATAGAACTGTAGAAATTTTGCTAGATTTGAAAGGAAGTTTAGAGCTGGTCTGGTCCAAAGCACCCCCCGTGCAGATCAGCGGGAGTTTGCTTTCACACCTGTCCTCAGTCTTCACTGGAGTCCTGGCCAACAGGCTGCCAATGGGGGTCGGCCAGTGAAAAGCACTTGTTTGGACATTGGAAACAGGAAGAAAGGAAAAGCCAGAGTACTGTGCCACACTTCCTGTGAAGGGGTTCCCATAGGGTTCTCTGAGGCTCTAGGTCCAGACAACACCTTCTCCATGACCCTAGCTCCTTTGAGGCAGCACCAGTGACATTTTAGCACCGGTCACAATGGCAATGGTTTCTGTACCCCAAAACACCAGCTTTTCCTTTTGTCCCTCCAACCCTAGGGGTTGATGTTTTGTTTTGTTTTCATTCTCATCTCTAGATGACTTGTTGGCCAATGTTACCAACCACCTGTATTAATTCTCCTTTTTAGACTACCTAGAGTGGTTTTCAACTCTCTGGTTCGACCTTGACTGATATCTTAATATATGAATCCTCTCTACAATATTTCTCTCTCAGTAGTTTCCTGTGCTTTGCTTAAATGCTTGCAAGAAATTGGAAATAATTGGCCTTCATGAAGCTTCCTAGTCCTCATGGATTGGTTTAAAAATTCTTCTTTATACTGACCCAAAGCATGTCTCCCTCTTACTACTAGTCCCTAAGCTTCACAGGGTCACCTTCAAGTATCGTGCAGCTCCGTAACCCACTGGTTGTACCTCTCAGGCAAAGGCAAAGTTGGTGTGAGTTTGTGGTATGATTTGAAGAGCAATTAGAAAGTCTCTCCTGACATTCTAGCACCTCTGATTCATCTCTTCGGTTAAATAAGCACAGATATCTCAAAGTCTGTACTCTATAAAAATACCACACCAGTGGGGAAAGACATGAAGCTGTTATCCTTTACCAAAGCCTTCATAAGAATGTATTCTATTTCTTTCCCTACAATTTTTCCTTGAGATCCTTCCTCTTTGGAAAAGGGGTCTGGATGAAGTAAGGGCTATGAGCAAAATGGTTTGGGAGCGCCCAGGAGTCCTGGGGTAGGACAGCCCAGCAAAGGGGCTCAGGCAGGGGCTCTGAGATGCCAAAGAGAGACAAAGTCCCTAGAAAGACACAAACAGGGAAAGCAGAGGAGAGAGTCCCCTTCCAACAGTGCTGCACAAGGCTGGCCCTGCCCAAAATTGTCTCTGCCTCTCTCCCAGGCTTGCCTCCTGCCCCTCTCTGCCTCTGGATTCCAGCAGACAGAAGCTGCAGGGCCACGCTCACCTTCACTCTAATAAAAAGGAAGAAAATGTCAATAAAATTATGATTTGCATTTATATGTGCAGTTCCTGCAAGTTTCTGTATATTTCATTGGTAAGCACTGCAGGACATTAAAAGTACAGCTCAAGAAGATATTTTATCCAGCTGCCCTCTTTCCAGAAAGTAAACAGATAATAAAATAAATCTAATCAGCATTCCTTTTCACTTAGCTGAAATTAAATTTTACTCATCATGGGTAAGTGGCTAATTACATGTTTAGTGTAAAGAAAATTCCAGGGACATTACCTTATTTACTTTCTTCTTGTGTCAATAGATGAGAGGACATTGGCATTCAGATGGAGGTGGGAACAGCTGGCTGCTGATGCCAACTTACCTTTTACGGCCTGAATTCAGAGCAAAACAAAGCAAACAGAGACACTGGAATTAAATTGCCTTCCACCCCAAATCCAGGCAATCTGCCCACTGATTTATGGCAACTGCAAGTGCTGAGGAAATTGCTTCCCAAATGGACGGGTCCCTGGGCTCTGACAGTTTGAAAAAACAAAAAGCCAAAATTTCTTGAGTGGCTACTATGCCCGAGGCATTTCTCACAATAACATTCTTCATCGTAACCCATGAGGCAAGTGTAATGTTTTTATACCCATTTTGCAGGGGTAGAAACCAAACCTTAGGGAGCAAGGGACCCAAATCAGCCTGACATTGAAGGTCATACTTCTAACTGTGTCACTGCACCTGTGGCAAAGGGAGACTCCATCCTGACACATTGCAGCTGTCACGTGTAGAACCCAAGAGGAACTCAGATCCCTCTGTCAGTCATGAAAGATTTCCTTCCAGGAAACTCAAACTGGTGAACTTAAGCCCAGCACTGGCCATCTCTCACCTGCTCCAACTTCCTCCCTTGGCTTTGTCCCAGGAAAATGTCTTGCTCCAAAGCCACCTTTTTGGTGACAGACCTCCCATCTGGTGGCTTGTTTCTCAGTGCTATGTCGCTCTGCTAAGCTTTCCAATCTGGAAGTCGTGGTTGTATACAGCACCCTGGCAGAAAGAACACTTTCTGCAAAGTGTTTAGGGAATGGAGCAGACTGTACAATTCACAGGCTTGTTAATGAGAGCTGTATGTTTAATTCCCCATGCTCTGAGCAAGACCTGGGGGTATTTGTTTTTAACTCGGGAAAAACATAAATGCAAGTAATTCCATGCAAGTAGAACTGTCCTGAATTAGTAATGCTTAAATGAATCTATGCCCAATTATTCCAGGTCCTGATCATTACCAGTGGAAGCTTATGTGTACGTCACTACATTTTACTTATAATACACCCCAAACAAATGTGCTCTGTCTCTGAGAAGGGGACTCCTTTAGTCTCTTTTTTTCTGAGTTTTCTACATCCTGAGCCATTGTCAACATCCTAGTAGGTTGTAAATGCAATTCATTTTCTTCTACGTCTGTTTTGAATTTTATCTGGAGATGCTGTTAAATAAAATCTGCTTAAACCTAAAGACCTGAAATTTGTCACACGGAATCGCTAGGTAATAAATAAAAAGAAACAAGTCAAGTCACACTGTCTAGGTAATGTCTGCAAATCAGAAAAGAAAGGATTTTTCCTCCATTATGTCAAGTTCATTACTAAAATTATTGTTCCACAATAAATATTGCCATCAAAATATACCCCCCCAAATAGTTTCTCCCAGATTTGACAGAGGACAGAGGATATGATCCTTTTATCTACTGGTTAGTGGAATACTAACCACTATCACAAAAGTCATCGACTTCTGATGGTTCCAAACACACTAGATACCTAGTTCTCTCCTTGTTATGCTCCTGGAGTTCAAGTAGGGACACAGGAATGAAAGGGATCCCATGCCACTTAAATTCAGGCTGTAAGACAACAACAGCTGGATCTTATGAATAGTATATTCTTGTGAATGACTTACCCAAGGACGGAAGCTGAGTGGTGGGGACACTGTGTTTGGTATATATCCAAACTGACATTGCAATTTCAGAGACTCCACCAAAATATATTTCACACCATGTGGCCTGAGACCACAAAATCTGGTATAGAAATTCAGATACAGGAGAAGACGATCCATGGATTTCAACTTCCCTGTGAATTGTGTTTTCACACTGCAAGAACTCTTTCCTCATGCTCACTGGCACCTGTTCTTGCTTGTTAATTAGTATGCAAAATTTACCACACCTTCCCAAAAGACAGAAGGTAGGCTTTGCGTTTCCTTCATTTGTGCAAACCAGTTATGATTTAATATTTAATGAAAACATAGGTCGTCCATCTTCCCCTTGCTTGTCTTTCTTGATTCATAAGCCACCTTCTTATCTGTTCCACTCTGCCCACTCTCCTTTTATCTGGGTCAGCACACTGACTCCTCTCCCATACCCGATTTCTCCATTTTTCTCCCCTTCTTTCTGTCTCCTTGATTTTCCCATCTGAACAAAAGAAATGAGTTGCCCTATTGTTTAATATTTCTTAGAACTCTTGTGCCCCTTTAACAGCTTCCACTGGGGGCACCTGGGTGGCTCAGTGGGTTAAAGCCTCTGCCTTCGGCTCAGGTCATGATCCCAGGGTCCTGGGATCGAGCCCTGCATCGGGCTCTCTGCTCAGTGGGGAGGCTGCTTCCTCCTCTCTCTCTCTGCCTGCCTCTCTGCCTACTTGTGATCTGTCTGTCAAATAAATAAATAAAAATCTTAAAAAAAAAAAAAAGCTTCCACTGTATTTGGAAATTTTGGGAAAGCCAAGATTCCATGTGCAATATTGCTCCTGATTTTAGATAGGTCCCAGAATGATCTAGCAACTGCCAGAAATGAGCCCCTCAACACAAGAATTAGAGGTTCCCAAGCCCTAGGAATTGATAATGGGTTGACAAATCAAATTACAGTATTTCTCCTATACTGATGAATATGTGTCCCTAAATCTCTTCACGTTATGGAACTTCATAAAATAATAATCAAATGATAGCAAGTGCCTCAACCATAGCCCCTCACACTCATCACTCAGTTGTGTGTGGGTCAGACTTACCACAACCAGCCCCATGATGGTATTTCTTTGGCTGTGGGTCTCTCCAACCTCTGGAGCCTTCTTTGCCTGCCCACATAGTGGACTAGGAATGCTGGGGAATTAACACTTTCCAGGAGCACCTCTGACCAAGCTCCTGTCTAAACAGGAGCTGGAGTATCAATGCCCCAGCTCCCTCACCCCTCAGGCAGGACAACTCAGGAGTTTGTGTTTTGCACTAGCTCCTTGAGTTTCCTCTAGGGGATTATGTTCCAGTGGCCTACAATTGTAACTGTCCCCATACAGCTTTGTCAGTTGTCTTCCCTTCCCTGTCTTTTCCCTTTCAGTATTTCCTTCACCTGTCAATTAAATTACTTGCACTTGAACTCTTGCCACAGGATCTTCTTCTTAGAAACCAAAGAAGACCCAGGGCTGTGGGACAATGAGGCTGGGCCAGGCACTCAAACCTTTTAGGTTTTCTAAATAATACATTACCAAACAGACAAAGAAGAAAGGGAAACAATAGCACAATTAAAATGGTACTACAGTGGTAAACATTTTAGATTCTTAATGAATTTTTTTGGTACATTACCTTGACGAGTTGCATAAATTTTATTTGCAGAAGTAGGTATGTGAGCTGTTCTGGCTCTTTAATTATGAGAAAGAACTGGAAGAAAGCCATCCTAATTTTTAAAATGAAATGTTATGACACCAGAGGTGGAAGGCTATATCTCATCATTACATAGTTCTTACTCCTACACTGACTTCTTTTAGAAATCCAGCTTTTGGGTTTGGCCAGGTTCCTTTTTGTGATACAGAGTGCTGGTTTGCTGTGTTTGTATTTGTTGTTTGGCATTAAATTATCATCTTCAGTCCACTGAAGGTGCTTTTCAAACACATTAGGGCGTGCCTAGGTGCCTCGTTCAGTTAAATATCTGATTCTTGATCTCAGCTCAGGTCTTCCTCTCAGGGTCTCAGGGTTCAAGCCCCACATGGGCTCCACACTCAACATAGAGTTCCTCTAAATAAATAAATAAATGAAAATAAAACATTTTAAGTAGCAGATATGTGCCACACAAGTTACTTTAAGAGTGAGAATTTAATACAAGTGATGGGTTAAGCAGGTGATGCATGACTGCAAAGGCAAAGGGGAAAACTAAGGCAAATTCTGGAAGCAGCCACCCCACAGCTGGAACTCAGATCTCTGATCAGGAGGAACATGTCAGCTATAACTGGTACCTCTGAACCAGTAAAATGGGCCAGATACCAGGACAGCAAGAAGACTGGAGACTGGAACCCCCTGCCATTCCTTCTGGTTTAAATCTCTCCCTAGCACCTTCCATCAGTGGGGTCTACCAAGGATCAGTGGAAAGTACAAAGTGGAAATGTGGTCAACTTTACAAACAAAGCATAAAGGGTGGATCTGGAGCTGAGAGCAATAGTTGAACAACCAGACAACCAGTCAACACACCCACCATGATGGGTTCACCTCAGCCTTCATTTTTACTCCCACCCCTCTCTTTTTCTAGCATTGTCTCTGATGAGGACTCCTTTAGACCTACTGAGGTCTAGATCTACGAATGCTTTCTCAGTGTTGCATCAGTTTCTCCTCCATATCTAAGGTCCTCCTTTTATGCTCACTACTTGAATTTTTATAATCAGGACACATACTCATGTTTTTTATTACTGTATTAAATAGTCTTATCACCTAAACATGCACATGCAGGAGAAGCACATGAGACACACTCACAGGAACATGGAGGCAGGTAACCGGGGGCATGAGAGTGGATGAGGCCTGTGTTGTGTGGGTGAAGCTCTCCTGCAGCTTAGTGTGATGAGTTGTATGGCATTTTTCATCCTCACATACTGTCTCTTGGTAGTGCAAAGCTCAGTTATCTTATGGCACACAAAATCTTATTTGAGCAGACATGATGTTGCATTTTGGTGACTTTATTCCCCTGTGTGTCTAACCCAGAAGAACAAATACACGTATGAGAGACAAGCATTTTAACAGAAGAGTTGGCATAAGAACTAGGGCCATCTTCCAGACCTGAATGAGAGAACTACAGGACTCCTGGCCTTTTCCCACTTGGAAGTTCCTTGGTGTGTCTCTCCCAGAAATCATTTACTAGTCTTCCCTCTCTCTTTCCCATTTACCTAAAAAAGTACTAAGCGAAAATATCTCTCAGGATTTATTTGATAAAGTTTATGCATCTTTATTTACAAACTCTGTGGTGATGTGTACTATTCATACACTGTAACCACCGGATCTTTATTTCTCAGAAATTTTTGGAATAAATACAGATACATCCCCATCAGGTTAAGAGGAATAAGAACTCCCAACCACTGAATTTTACTCCAGAAGCCAATGTGGCACTCTATGGTAACTAACAAAATTTAAATTAAGGACCAAAAAAGAGAACTCACAACCCAAGAAACACTGTCAGGTGCCCAGAGTGCGCACCTCTGTCTCCCTGTGCCTCTGCACCTGCCACACACCGCCTTCCCAGCATTTTTATGAGCGGTCTATGATCAGCCAAGAAAGCTAGAATCTTTGATTTGTTTTTAACTACTTTAAAAAGTACAATGTACTGCAATATAAGCCTTTAACAGCTTTCATCTTCAAAGAAACACCAAATTATGTTATAATTTATCTGAAACTTTAAATTATTTCTGGAATTGTTTCATGTTTTTAGTCTCCTGCTCCACACACATTACTCACAATTCCTGGGAGGGTCTTGGATGTAAGCTCCGCATTACAAAATAGGTCACTGGCATGCCCAGGCTGATTCCTGCAGCCCAAAAACATTTTTACTTCAAAAGCAAGCAACCATAAACTTGTGATGATAAAGGCAAATTTTCAGAGGCTTCTGATGCCTGTTGGAGAAATCTTGAAGGTGCTGCTGTGCAGGGCACCCCTGTATGCCACAGAAGGCTGTCAGACCAAGACTGGCATTACCTCTAGACACAAAACGTCATCACCACTCAATTTCCATTGAGCCTTTAAGTTAATGACATATTCATTGGGTGGGCACTCACTGAGTAAGAAAAATATATCCCTGCCTTGAAAATCAGATCATCTGAAATAACTGTACATAAATATCCTCCAGACCACTCTCCCATTGTATCCTAGTGGGAAATATTTTTCCACTTCTTCATAAGAGGATTTCCTTCTGGCTTGATGCTCCTTGACCTTTACCCATGGTAGTCAAAAGCCCACCTGGGCCATATATCACTGAGCCACAATTAAAGTAAAATCCAGAATATGAAAAGAGTTCCCTAACCACAGGATAAGCAGGTGTAGAGACTGCTCACATCCACCAGCAGCTCCCACATATGGCCCTGGACCATGGGCAAATTGTTGATGCTAACCAGGTTCTGCATCCTTCTAAGAATAATGCTTTCTCCCTACAGCATATATTTCAGATGGGCTCAACTCCTAGTTCTTTTAAAGGCAGCAAGCAGTTGCAACCATCCTTAGAAATACTCAGTGGACCAGAATCCTGACAATTGGCTCAAATGCCTTTCGGTCGGAAATTCACAGAAGCATCAAACTGGGGAGCTGACAGCAAAGCCTGATGCTCCTCCTTACTCTGCCCATCTTGCCTTTCTATGGGGCAATCTGGAAGGAAAGAAAATCTTCCTTCCTCACCTATGGCCATATCGGTATACCCCATTCCCTCACAAATCAGTGGTTAGAGCAGACCCACCACACTAACCATAATCATACCTGCTCTCCATGGGAACCACAAGTCTTTCCTACTCTCCATGCTAAGCACTGGTCATCCCATAGTCTCCATACCAACTTTTGAAAATCCGTCTTGTTCATTTAAGTGTACATGAGTTCTGAGTATACTGTGTATGGTCGTTTCTTTGTTTATTTGATATTTAGTTTTATTTTAATTCAGCCCAATAACATATAAATCCCCTAAAAAAGAGGACTCTATCTACCTTAATGTTGTGTCCCATTACCGGTTTGGCACAATACCAGTCGCAGAACAGACTCAATAGTACTGGTGGAATGAATGATGTATGCAGAAGAAGGAAAACATGCCCTAAAAGAAATAACTCCAAATGTGATCTGAGCTATGGACATATAAAATTAGTCTAGGTTAAAATTCTTTTCAATATTCCTTTGTGCTCTAAAAAAAACATGAAAATTTCAAGTTTCTTCTATTTCACCTGAAATTATTTCTGAAAATTACCAGTCCCACTGCTATCTCTTCCCTGTGTCAAACTATGATCCTTATTTCACTTTGTATAAATCATCCATTACGCCACAAAATTACATACAGTAACTCACAGAACTGAGTATGGTCTGCATCTCTTTTCCTTGGACCTCCTTGCTGGAGGGAGGCACAAACATAGCACTCAGTTTGTTTGTCCCAGTGATAAGCTTCACACAGGCAGGGACCTACTTCTTTTACTAGTATCGCCGTACGTAATGCATTGCCTAGCATGGAATCATAGATAGTAATTAGTAGATATATGCATGACTTGCGTGTACCTAGACACTTGCTTCTCTTTTGGATGTCCTTTCTCCCGCTGTGAAAAACTCTTAGATTATGATTATTTTTATTATTTAGGTTAAATCTTTTCCCTATTCTCTCATAACTCGTGGTTTGTTCCTGTCATTACATTGTGAGCAAATAGATGACATGGATGTTCCCACTTTTAAATTTTTGCTCACCTCACCATTCTGAGGACAGTACTTTGAACGCTAAAGGGGCTTAATGATAACAGCAGCTAGCTTTTTAAACAGCCTGTTTTAAGGGCTGGGCCTGAGTTCTATTAAGAGCTCTACTGAATGAATTCATTTAATATTCACTACATCCTGCAAGGTAGTTAATACCAAGATCCCATTTTACAGAGGAGGAAGTTGAAGCCCAGAGACACAGACAATAACACTGGCCAAGATTCAAATCCATAGGTTCTGGTTCTTGAGTGCCTCCTTCCTAATGAAGAAAAAACCCAGGGCTCCCCTACAAAGGCAGCCAGTTATGGGCCAGCCAGAGTGTGCAAGGGTGAGCAAGCCACAGGCCAGCCATAATGAGGGCCACAAAGAGACACAGTAAGGGTGTTGAAGGCCTGTGACTTCCGTGTCTCAGATAAGCAAGTGAAGTAATAGATGTCTTTTGTGGCAATGAAGGCATTGTGTGCTTTGAGGAACCCCCAAGAAGATTTCAAAAGCCTATGAGATATTTCCATGAAGCACTTCCTGTTCTCTTATCCTCCTAATAGAGGGTACACACCCATGCCCAGTGGGATTCTCCTGTTACACAGTACACTTTAGACTTTTCAATATTCAATTATTTTAATTTGATATGAAACCTTCCTAGTAACTCAACAATAAGTAAATAGGGAGCGCTGCTAGATAGATTATTTTTACAGACTTCAGAATTCATCACTTATTTTGTTCCTCTCGGTTGAATATGCTTTGCTATCTTTAAATAAAGGGAAATTGAATAGGTCACAAATTTGTATTGAGCCTGAACGGTAACCTAAGTGGCTTCAGCTTAAACACTCTTGTGTCTATCACATCTTCAAATAGCACTAAAAGACAAGTGTGCTGCTTTTAATCCTTTCGTTTCAAGTATTACAGAGACACACATAATGATGGAATTTACTTACACTTCACAGAGATCCTAGAATCGTCTGTGTAAGCAATGTGCACTCTTTCAATTACAAGGAGACTCTTGGCAAGCGCATGTTGAACACTCACTTTTCCATTTATTTCTGATTGATCCCAAATATCAGCATCATGTAGTGATTTATAATGGGATAATAATATCTGCTTCATAGGTATGCTTTGAGGATTTAAGAAGATGATATATGGGAAGCATTTTATAGGACTTTAAGTCACATGCTACAAAGGCTGACAAGAGGGATGGAGCCAGGGAACCAATGAGTAAGCCTTGCTCACCTCAGCCTCCTCACCCAGCCACTGTTACCCTGAGATCTGGCGATGCATCAGTCTCCCTATATCTTCTCAAGTGACAAGAACCTGCTTTTGTTACAATCTTACACTGTGTGATCTTGGGGGAGGTCATTTTTCAATACTTATGAAAAGTAAAGTATAGATCCCCTCTGACAAAACAAATCTGCTTCAAGTCATTTATGCTCTAGATCTATCCAGACCTGTATCCACCATTTTTAATAGTGGCCAAATGTCCAGCTATAAGGGATGAATGAAGTATGGCACAGCTTAAGAGTAGATTACTATGCAGCCTTGAAAATAATTGTATGGATGATCTGGAACCTCACCAAAATAAAAACTGGCGGTGAAATGAGTGAGATGCCAAATTGTATGGATAGGTATTTCTAAAATAAGGAGAGGCATACAGATAAAATTTGTATTTCTAAAGTAAGGAGAGGCATACATATAAAATTTGTGTATGCACAGGCTTTTCCAGAAAAGAGTCCCAAGAATGTGGGAAGAGTGATTGCTCATGGGGAACAAAAGTAAAGATTGGGATCTGGTAGGAAGGAAATCTATTCTCACTATATACCCTTTTGCACTGCTGGAATTCTTTTTATCGCTTTGAAGTATTACATTTTCAATTTAAAAACTAGATAATCTTTTTCTACATGATTATGATCAACATTCACCAACTCAGCAGTATGACTGGTGGGCAATACTTGCTTTCAGGCATCTATTCTAGATGAGGATAATGTTGAGCCAGAGGAGCCTTGGTTTTTATAAGAGAAAATATAACACAGTTCCACTGGTTGGTGCAGAATCCTTCTATAAGGTTGCTTGCTAAACTGAGCAGCCGTAATTTTGGGGTAAAGTGTGTCCCCTTGGAGGGAAGTTAAAAAGCAGGTAAGGTGAAAAGATTTCTCTGAAAAAGCCTGATGAAGAATATATAGTTTGGGCAGGTCAGAGTTCTTACTAACCCTCAGAACACACCTGAACAACACTGCCTAGAGGGTGGGCCAAGCCACAAGACGCAAGACTTGTGTCGCTAGAGCATCAAATTTGTAATAATATGCATTTGTTGTTCTGCTCCATCTCATAGACATTGGTGTAATAACACTTAAGGAAAATGTCCATATTTTTAAAAACCTAAGTGTGTTGCATACTTCAATCCCTAATTATACAAGAATGAATTATTAAATGAAAAACGTAATTAGATGTTTAAAATGTTACTGATAGCTCACACTAACAAAACAAACTGTGAATTACACTTTTTAGCATATGATTCAGGCACCAGTTTTATAGATTTAATGTCCTTGAGGAATATCAGATGTCCTCAAGATTCGGAATATGATTTAACTGTAAGATACGGAGGGAAACTTTGTAGCCAGACAATTCCCCATTGGCTCCATATCTAAAGAGGATCAAAAGCATGTGTTATCCCAGCTAAGGTTAGCAATAATTTATGCTGAATACATTATCTGCAGTTTAGCTTCTTCCAGCCAGGGGCACAAGGAGTTATACAATGCACAAAGCTGTGTAAACTAGCATGTACTCACATGCCGGGACCAAACCAGGCCGGAACTGCAAATTTGATCCCGAGCCCAGTTTTCTATTGGCTGGGTGCAAAGTCAAGTTGCTCATTCAGCTGAGAGCCAAAGTAACTGCCTGGTCCCCACCCACTCACCTTCGTTAACCTACCACCCACCTGACCCACCTGCAACTGTAGAGTGAAGAAACCATGCCTTAGAAATAGAATGGAATACTAATGTGCCATTTGGAAATAAAAATAAACACACGTTGACAAGGAGTGCAGGTTCCAAAAGATGCTATGATGCAGGTCACAGAACGCAATCAGTTCCCTAATCTGGAACGGATTCCGAATCTAGGGGTTGCCTCTTAATGCTGAGCCCAAACATTTACACAGTGGGGGCAGGCAGCATGAGAACAGTTCTAGGAAGATCTGCCTCAAGGACCTCCTTTCAGGAGCTGGAGTGACATGGGGACTAGAAGAAGTTGGGTCTGATTCACTGTCATTACCATTCGTGAGCGAGCCCGGCCCATACACTCCTTTCCACGACTGAGTCAAACCAAAGTGAGACCCTTATTAAGAACATGGGCTAAACTGTCTAACAGGCAAATGCATTAGTATGTTCAGTCACCTTGTGAGCTAATGACTAGACACTTTAGAGCATAGGGGATCATTATTCCTGCGCATCATCAGTGAACTTTCCAGAAAAGCTAATTAAAGGATCCATTAAAATGCTTACCAGAAAGTGAGGGTTTATCACAGAATCTTATTCGCATTTGAAGAATTTGCAAGTTTTTTGCCCGGCCTGCTGCTACCACCTTTCATTTCCTTTCCTGCGATCTCGAAAGATGAACAAAATTAATTAGGGAGATTCTGATTTTCCTTTTATCATAATTTAGGTATCTCCTCATTTCCCCTCTCTCTGATACTGTTTGCTGCCGACCTGACATGGTATCCCAAAAGACCTGGAGGACACAAGAGTCTCTCCTGGTCTAGTCCAGAAAACTACAGCATGCATCTGGAGCTAGCTAACACGTGCTGTCAACAAGCAGCAGGAGGTCCTACTGTGAGCCAAAAGAACTGATCAACACCATTCAGACACTCCTCTGTCAGAGAAGCAGTGGTCCACACCCGCCCAGAAAATTCCACGGAGGCTGATGCCCTGCTTGTTTCTTTCACATTAGAAGCTGCTCTTAATATATTTTTGAGGCCTTTCAATCTCCTTTACTTGGTGTCCCCTATAAGGTGGGGGCTGCATTAATCCAGAGATCGTGGAAGAAAATAGTACATCTCATGTTTTTGTTGTTCCCTCATCCTATGGTCACTTTATTTTTGTATGTGTTTTACAATAAATAAAACACATGAGGACAGCAATACTTAGACATCATTTGCAAGTGAAATAAATAACCGTAAATGAGAAATGTGGCTCAAAAAGATTTTACGGATGAGGTAAGCAGTCAAAGGTCCCTCGTGTGCTAGTCAAAAAAACTACAGCATGCATCTGGGACCTGTTATCACGTGCTGCCAACAAGCAGGAGGAGGTCCTACTGTGTGCATCCCGCACCTCATCAAACCGCCCCGAAACAGACTCTACATCTGGAAGGAATTCAAAGCCACCGAACTCGGTAAGAGAGTCATCTGCGGCATAAACTTGCTTATCTCATACTCAGAAATCTTAATAGACGGAAGAGAAATGGCTGGATAGACCCAGGGTGATTCTTTCCTGGAAATGAGTAAACTCCAGATAATGAACAGAAAATGCCAAGCCAACCTAGAAGTGGAATTTACTAAATGAGCAGATCCACAATTCCGCCTTTCCCTTACCTGTGAAATAAGGTCCAAACCAGCTCCGTCTTGACCGCATAACTAATGCTTTTGGACATTTTTGTTGTTGTTATAATATATAGCTACTACAACAAATAAGGATAAAAATATTAAAAGTTGCCTGTAATAGCATTTTACTCCAAAGTCAAACATCTAAAAAAAAAAAAAAAGCACACTGCAGACCTCATCATAGTCATTACTGTGTTTGCCTACTGGTATCAGCAACCCAGTGGTTTGGGAAGAAGAGTCCTGGTCTCTGTGGGGATGCAGGGCACCTGAGGGCAGGAACACACTTGTCCATGGCCAGATCCCCAGTGCTCAGCCCAGGGACTGACCCCAGCAGGCATTCAGTAGGTGCCAATTAAATGAAATGAAGCACATTGCTGCTCCACAGGACAAAGCCAATATCTCTTTGTAGAAATATAACAGTGAAGACATTGGAAACTGTGAAATTGGACAAGTCAAATTAAGCTGTGTAAGATTCCCTTTTCACACTCATTCCTTGAACAAACATTGAGTGAGCCCAGCTCTCAGCTGGGCCCCAAGGCAGGCACGAGGAGCACGGAAATGAATCCAGTGATGGTGCCCTGGGACAAGGCTGCTCAAATATAGGGTGTGATAGTCAACATAAGTCATGCTTGGCAAGGCCAGTAGCACTCAGGGACAGGTACCCAAGAGCCAGGGAGACCTTTCTGGAGGATGATTGTGGGGCCAGCTGAAAAGACATATTAGTGATTTCTTCTCAAAAGGAGAGTGAGAAAGGGAAATAAGAGACTTCTGTCCTATCGGCAACATGTTAATTCATTTAAAAGAAAGCAAGTTATTAATGGTTGTTAATTCAGGATGGTGGGACATGGGTATTTGATTTTTTTTTTTTTTGTACTGTTGTTAAACTTAATTTCTTGGGGTGGAGGGGAATGGGAGGCAAGTGAAACTTAGCCTCTCTACTTCTGAAAGGCAGTTTGAGCAAAGGTCCAGGCAAAAGAACACAGTACATTCTGCAACAAGGTGATGGCCATGTCGGTCCTGCCTGCCTCGTGAGGATGTTAGACCCATCACGTGGAAAAGGAAAGACGAAAACATTCTGCAAAACATACAACTGTGTTCTGAGGGTTTTTTTTTTTAACTCTTTAATAGAAGATTATATTTTTACTTGATTTTTATTTTTTTTATTGTATAATATAAGCTGATGAGTTCACGCAGGCCAATTTCCTTTCCATCATCGCTTTTGGAGAGCTCGGTGTTACTCATGGCCATAGCATGTCCTAATAAGACAGAACTGAAAGGGACAGGCACCGTCACACAGTGGTAAACTTTGGGGGACCAATAAGGTACCAGACATCAAATTCTACATCAATGATTAACCCCTGATGAGCGTATTTCTATGGCAGTCATCTCACAAAAGATCCTGGTGACTTTCAACAATGACAAAATCTCTCTGAATACTAAAAGTATTTCCGCTTCCCTTCATCTTGACATTCATTACTCTATCAACTATTAATGGAAAATTGGTTTCTTTATTTTTGCCGCTTGGTCCATCTTCTCTGCGGAGAAGTCAAAGGGAATCCCTATGGATACGGATGGAGGGAACCATTCTTTACACATTTTTGTATGTGATTTGGAAGGCCTAATAAAACGGACAAATCACAAGAAAAAGAAATTTGTGTCCTGCAGAGTAAAACTCAGTACCTGGAAATCTCACTGCAGGAAGTTGAAATTGACAGACAGAAACTAGACCAGTTTCATAATATCACTTCACAAACTCTCAGTGAAAAACTGTTCTGAAAGTCTGGCTTTTTTCCTCACAAATATCATAAAATGACAGAACTGAGGGGGCATTGAAAGGTCATCTTCCCCAGGCTCCTGCCTCAGGCAAAGGAGCATTTTGCCAGACAAGATAAATGACTACATGTGCGGTTCTGTTTTGCTTTGTGTTTCTTAAATATCCAAAGATATTTCAGTTTCTCTTGGTTACCTGATCAGTATCCAATCCATCTCTTAGTCATGAAAATTTGACTGGGATCCTTGTGGTTCAGACTCATTTTCTTCTGTTCAGTTCTCTATACAGGATGAACTGGTGATTTTATTGTAAGAATATCATCTAATATACCTGAAAAGACTATATTCTGTTACCGCTTCCTATTTCCAGCACTATGGAAAGCTAGATATTCTAGCCACGCTGTTTCTATCAACAACTAAAAATGCTTAATGAAATCTAAAATTTATCTTTTAGGCTGCATTAGTGAGCTGATAGGGGGAAAAAAGATAAAGGAAGAATACTCAGATACTAAAATCCAGGTAAAAGCCAGACTCAGAATGAACAGCAGAGCCACGAAGCTGCCTCTTATCTGAAGTCATTCACCAAGCCGAATGTACTTGAACTTGGTCTTTAAGGCCTCAAAAGGGGCACAAGGAACAGCTGACAAAGCCAAATAATGGAATATAAAACAGGAGATACACACTCCATTCCACAACAAGATAGAGCCCCAAAAGGCTATACTCTCAGTAAGAACAAACCATGAATAAGCCCTCCACAATCCAGGAGACCACAAGGAAGATCATGTCTCAAGTCTTGAAGAAAGAAAAAGAAAAAAAACTTTCCTCTCTGAATTTGTCACCACAGAGAAGCACCCCCCCCCCCTTCTCCAATGAGCTTGTATTTCAAAATTATACTATCTGGCATTGTGGAAAACCAAGACTTTTTTTTAAAGGGATCCCAGGCCAGCCATGCCATCCATCCAGGCACCCAGCTAAAGCAAAGATGAATCATCTGTGAATATGTAAAGGTCTTTCCTTTACGATCATACTGTTTGTCCAGAGAAGAACCTTACCAACATTCTGTCCTGGTTGGATGTATATGTGTGTGTTTCTGGGGGTGGAGGGAGAGGAGGTTAGGATAAAATGCCTGACGTCCAGGATTTTCGTATCAGAGTAGGCGAAGGGACCAGAGGTCCACTACAGTTATTCGCTTTGTCCTTTGTGTTTAATCCTGCACTCTATCCCTACCTTGTACTGCACCTAGATGTTGCTAAATCCTTATTCTTTCAGGTTTCATTTTTCCATAATGTAAACCTCTTGTCTTCCACCCCTGTGGGTAGCCAACAGATGCGTGGGGTTCCACAACCACACAAAAGGACTTTCTGCCGGTCTCCTGTTTCCAGCCTGATGGCTCACCACTGCGTGCCTCCACATTACCTGGATCTTCAACTTGCCCACACTCTCCAGGCTCTGTGGAGTGGATCAGCTAACACCTCAAGGTGTGCCCTTGGAGGTCCTTGGGATTGTCCTTTCCTCTGCTCTGCTCCCTCAAGGTGCCACTCCAGGCTTCCAGACATGTCCTTTTAATTTCTGATGTCCCCACTCACCTTTTCTTTGTGCTTGTGGGTTTATTCAGTTGTATTCCTTTGATGCCATTTTCATTGGATTTGGGAGGGGAAAAGAGACAGACATTCTACCATGTTTAACCAGAAAAGGTCAAGTTGAACTTTGAATGGCCTGGGTGATAATGTGAGCCCACCACATTGTTCAGACCATCTCTCAGGTTACCCTTAGCCTTGAATTTCCCATTTAAGTCACTGACTCCACCCTAAAAGGTCAGGCACTGTGAATTACCTTCGTTAGGTTGCCAGAACCTACAAAAGTAGATATTTGCTAAAAGACTTAAATTAAGATGGCTTAATGCAGGACGCCTGGGTGGCTCAGTTGGTTAAGCAGCTGCCTTCGGCTCAGGTCATGATCCCAGCGTCCTGGGATCGAGTCCCACATCGGGCTCCTTGCTCAGCGGGGAGCCTGCTTCTCCCTCTGCCTCTGCCTGCCATTCTGTCTGCCTGTGATCGAGTCCCACATCGGGCTCCTTGCTCAGCGGGGAGCCTGCTTCTCCCTCTGCCTCTGCCTGCCATTCTGTCTGCCTGTGCTCTCTCTCTCTGATAAATAAATAAAATCTTTAAAAAAATAAAAAAAAATTTAAAAAAGATGGCTTAATGCTTGATCATCCACAACAAAATTATGTTTAACGTTTATCTGTTACGTACCTTGTATGTGCCAAGATGTGGCTTAAAGGCTTTACAGATATGATTTTATTCAATTTAATCCTCACGACAGTGCTGTGATGAAGGTATCATTAGTCATGTTTATAGACGATAAAACTGAGGTTCAGCTGAGCTGAGTGATTTGGTGACAGACACACAACTAGCTGAAATGGGACCGAGGGTAATTTCTGAACCTCCTACAAGCCAAGGACCTTCCTTGCTCCGCTTGACCACACTACATCCTGCCAAAATCTAGCATCACGAGAATATGGAAGCAGCAGTGAGACCGGCTCACACACAGACATGGCATGAAACGGCTTCAATCCAGAAAGCATGCACCGAACAAAGACGGAACGCAAAGGTGACCCGAACCGAGGTTAAATGTTGAGCCCTTATTTGGATTTGGCAGTTCAGAGGTGAGCACTGCTTTTCAAACTTCACAACTACTGTGTTACACGTGGCAGTTCTAAAAGTACTTTCAAACACACTATCTTGGTTGAATCGCCAAACAAACAGATCGGAAATCAACTAGATGTAAGGTGCTTTTAAAGTCCCACAAAAGGAGATCAGGCGCAATGTTTTTATTATGCAAGCATAATATATTTCAGAAGAGTATTTGAGTAACTAATATGACTAAAAATAGAGAAGTCAAATGCATACTGATTAACACAGTGAATTAACTATCCCCAACTGTAAGTATGATTCAACATCATATTCCCCAGGAAAATATTTGGACTTGGAATTATCCATTGAACAACATATTTTCACTCAAAAACATATTGAAATATAAGCAGCTCTTACAACGCTTGCTTTTAGAATCATCGAATTTTGGCTTTGTTGAAATTACTTCTCCCATGGCTTCCATTTCTTCTGCATACACAATTTGATACCCAAATTGTGAAACAAAAACAGAATTTTTCTCATGGCAAAGAATGCCATGCAATTAGATTCAACATATTTTGAAACCTGACTATAGATGAAGGTCTGTGCTTAGCACTCTAGCATATTTAAAGCTGAACAAGGCATGTTTCCAAACATCAAGGGAGGAAACAAATACATACAGTGTGATCTAAGGCGGGCGTGGGCAGCACCATGCTAGAAATAGAGACACAGGGGATGGCCATCCAGAGAAGAGAGAAGTATGAGAACCAGGCAGGCCAGGAGACACATGAGCTGACCTTGGAAGCATGAGGGATCTCAGCAGCCAGAAGTGGCAACAAAAGGTCTTCCAGTGGAGGGGTCATGGTGAGCGGAGTCCTGATGGGAGGGAAGAAGCAAGTCACACCAGCATATCAGACAGAAGAGTCTGGGAGCCAGTGTTAGTGTCCTAAGGTTGCCATAACAAAGTACCACAAACCTGGCAGCTTCGAACAACAGAAACTTGTTTTCTCACAGGTCAAGAAGCTAAAAGCCCAAAATCAAGGTGCCAGAGGGTGGGTGCCCTCTGGAGGCTCTCATGAGAATTCTTTCCTGCCTCTCCTGCATTTGCTGGCCACTGGCCGCCCGAGCAACCCTTGGTGCCGAGTCCAGCCCTGCCTCTGTCCCTCACAGTTCCATCTTTCCATGATTCTGCACCCCACCCCCTTCCCTTCCCTTCTCTCTCTTCTCTTCTCAGGACTTATCATCGGATTTAGGGCCTGCCCAAATCTGGAATGATTCATCTCAAGATCCTTACCTCTGCAAAGACTCTCATTCCAGTAAGTTACATTCTGAGGTTCATGGTGGACATATCTTCCTTTCAGGGTGTGAACATAACTCAACCCTCTACAGGACATCTCTCACATCAACGTATAATTTTAAACATATACTTTCCTTGTACTTATGTTTGGATAAGAATTGTATCAAAAAATATCCAAGGAATAAATTCACAAAGATAATTTGATTACCATCTTTTTTATATCATTTTTAACTAGTCAGCGGGGTCTTAAGATTATGGTTTAAGATTATGGTGACTGATTGCCAAGGGAGGCTTTCCCAAACCCTCCTCCCAACACATGTGTAAAAGAACCAGTCACGTGTTATCATCGGGTCCACGGCTGTCCCAGAAAGTGGCCATGAGTAATGCAACCCTGTGCAACCCTTCACCTCCTGTACCAAGAGGAGAACTGATCTCCATATTTGAAAAATGTCCCACAAAATACTAAGCAAGAGACATGAATCAAAAGCATTGTGAAAGTTAGGGAAGAAAAGAAAGCCTAAACTAATACAAAATTTGCTTTATGCACGGGAAGGATTGAGAAGCTGAGCCCTAAGAATGGATTTTGTAGGGCATTTCATAATTGCCTTAATTATGGAAAACACTTTTTATTGGATTAGAGGTGCAATTTGATGCTCTTTGGGTACTGGATAAAGAATTCGTAATTGTATAAGATGATGGACAGGCTTTCAGGCTCCTGCACTTGTTTTTTGACTCTGTGATTTAAGTGTGAAATTGATCTGAAGTCTGTGTGGGTCCCCTATCAAGTATGCTTGAATGTAAGCAGCGCGATTCCATTTGCACTAATTCAGTACAAAATATCGTTTTGGTGTGCAAAACTCAAATGCGTGTCTTAGAATAGAGAGTCCAATTTATGTCATGCTATAATCATAGCAGTTCTAAACTAATTTAACACCCTGAAGAAGTTAATTAACATCATTAAAAAGTGCATCCAGTCAAGTATAACATGTGACCCAAATAAATAATTGAATGAACTTTCCTACTCCAGGGGTGACATGTTCCAAGGCTGTCCTCTTTCATCAGACCTGGTCAACAATTGTTTGAAATATCTGACACCGACCACATTAGATGATTTTCATGAAGGTGTAAACCTCCATGGCAGCCTAATAAACAACTTAAGTTTCATGGCTGACATTGATTTATACATCTTCTAAAGAGATGGTGCATGAAATGATCAGAACAGTCAATAACACAAGCAAAATGTATGGGCTTGAGATAAGAGAGCAGAAAACAAAATCAATGCCTTCCAGCTATTAACAGCATGCAGCAGAGTTCATAATAGATGGCATTAAACTTGAACAAGTTGCATCCTTCAAATACCTCACAGAAACTGTCACTCCAACAGTAATTGCAAGAATAGCATTCACATAAATGAGTATATATGGCTGTAGCTTGGTCACTGTAGGCATTTTACCAGCTGAAAGCTACTTAGATAAGTTGTTTGGGATGCGTTCTTATTGCAAAAATTTTCAGGACGGTCACTAAGCATACTAATAAGTATCATTAGGTGCATAAAATTTAGATAATGAAGAAAGTCAATACATTGCAATAAACCTTCACACACAAAATAGATGCACAAAGGGCAAAGCAATCAGCGGCAAATGTATGATTTTTTTTCCTTTAAAGAAATGAAATCAAGTGGAATTAAATATTGTTCTCTTGTAATCAACACAGTCATTTCTAAGCCTTACAGTCATGTAAGTTTCTGTTTCTGAAACATGAAAGGAGTTCAGGTATAAAGTATTTGGGAGAGCAGAGTGGCTGTGCACACTGACTTGGAGATCAGGTGGACCTGTGTTTGATTCACACCTTTACCACTCACTAGCTTTTTCATTTAACCTCTCTGGGCCTCTGTTTATTCATCTGTAAAATGAGATTAATTATAAGTACCTAGCAGTGCTGTTGAGAAGGCGTAATAACAGATGTTGGCGTAGGTATTCCGCATCTTTGTTTTCAGGATACTTAGAAATTTGTCTGTTCGTAACATACCAGATATGTTAGAGTCTAGTACATTAACATAAGCATTTCAAAACAAGGTCAGTCCTTCATAATCTCCATTTGCCACAAAAATAATGTTCAGATTCCGAGCACTTAACCAGAGGAACACGTGGTCAGACTGCTCCCTGTCAATTCAAATACATCCCCGAGAACGGTGCGTTCACAGTGACACTCACCCCCCGGCTCAGTTAACCCGCTTCCTCTTCTTTATACATTATCCAGGTGAAGGAGGATTCAGATAATCCGAGCTCACGTTTTCCATTTAACCTTGAAATGATTTCAAGTATCAGAGGATCTTTTCAAATTCCAGGTCAGCCACCTACAGCTTTGCATCTCAGAAGCACATTCTGTTATCCACTCCTCTTGCCGCAACTTCAAACATGGCTGCACCATTTTAAATTTCTACTTTGTGGTGGGTTTTTGTTTGTTTTGTTTTTGTTTGTTTTTAGGCAGCATGCATCTGGGAAGAGTCCCATGGTGTATGTCTTTTTTTTTCCAGTTTTCTTGGGAAATAATTGGCATACATCCCTGTATAATACTAAGTGGTACAGCATGATCATCTGATTTACATATATTGTGAAATGGTCACCCCGTTAGGTGGAGCTCACATCCATTATCATAGAGATACAAGAAAAAGGAAAGGAAGACAAGAAAAAGAAATCTTCTCCTTGTGATGAGAACTCGGGATTTACTCTTTCAAAACCTGTCCTGCAGGTTCTACGACAGTGAAACCTGGTCATCATGGTGTACTCGTACTTCTTTATAACTGCAAGTTTGTCCCTTTTCACCACCTGTCAGCAATTCCTACTTCCCCAGTCTTTACCTCTGATAACCACAAGACTGATGTCTTTTTCTGTGGGCGTATCCTGGAGGGTAGGGGTTGTTTGGTTTGGGTTTTTTGTTTTTGTTTTTGTTTTTGAAGGGCTTTTTCAGATTCTACATGTAAGTGAGATACCACAGTATTTGTCTGACTTATTTCACTTAGCATAATGCCTTCAACATTCCTCCATGTTGTCGCAAATGGTAGAATTTCCTTGTTTTTATGGCTTAATAATATTTCATTCTATATATACCTATATATATAGGAGTGTGTGTGTGTGTGTGTGTGTGTGTGTTGTAAGTATGTCTATATGCCACAACTTCTTTATCCATTCATCTGTCAATAAACACCTAAGTTGTTTCCATGTCTTGGTGACTGTAAATAATGCTGCTATGAACATGGGGTTGCAACTATCTTTTCAAGTTAGTGTTTTCATTTCCTTCAGATAAATACCCAGACATGGAATTTCTGGATCATATGGCAGTTCCATTTTTAATTTTTTGAGGATACTCCATATTGTTTCCATAGTAGCATTTGTCATCTCTTATCTTTTTGATGACAGCCATTTCAAAAGGCATGAAGCGATCTCACTGTGGTTTTAATATACATTTCCCTAATGGTTAGTGATGTTGAGCATCTTTTCATGTATTTGCTGGCCTTTTGTATATCTGCTTTGAAAAAATATGTAGTCAGGCCTTTTACCCATTTTTTAATTGGGTTGTTTGGGGTTTTGCTATTGAATTATATAAATTCTTTGTATATTAACCTCTTATTAGAAGTATGGTTTGCAAATGTTTCCCATTCCATAGGTGGTCTTTTCACTTTATGGATGGTTTCTTTTGCTGTGAGAAGCTTTTTAGCTTAGTGTAGTCCCATTTGTTTGTTTTTTATTTTATTGCCTGTGCTTTAAGTGTCATAACCAAAATACCATTACCAAGACCCATGTCACGAGTTTTGTTCCTCTGTTTTCTTCTAGGACTTTCATGCTTTCAGGTCTTACATTTAAGTTTTTAATTCAAATTGACTTTCGTGAGTGATGTAAAATAGGAATACAATTTCATTCTTTTGAACGTGAAGGTCCAATTACCCCAGCACCCATCCACTGAAGAGACTGTCTTTTCTCCGTTGCATATTCTTGGCTCCTTTGTCAAATATTAGTTGGCCATATGTGCTGGGGTTTATTTCTGGACTCTCAGTTCTCTTCTATTGGTCCTTTTTCTGTTTTTATGCCAGTGCCACACTGTTTTGAATACTGTAGCTTTATACTGTACCTTGAAAGCAGGAAATGTGATGTCTCTAGCTTTGTTCTTCTTTCTTGGGATTTTTTTTGGCTATTTGGGTTCTTTTGTGGTTCCATATAAGTTGTAAGATTGTTTTCCACTTGTGTAAAAAAATGCCATGGGAATTTTAATTGGGATTTTATTGAATCTATAGATGGCTTTTGGTAATATTGACATTTTAATAATGTTAATTCTTCTAATCCATGAATCTGGGATACCTTTCTATTTATATATGTCTTCAGTTTCTTTCATCAGTGTCTTGTGGTTCTCAGAGTAGAGATCTTTTCCTTCCTTAGTTAATTTATTCCTTAAGTTATTTATTGTTATTGATGTTATTATAAATGGGATAGGTATCTTTCTTTTTTAGAAAAAAAAAAGTTGTTGTTACTGTATAGAAATGCTACTGACTTGTATATGTTGACTTTGTATCCTGAAACTTTACTGAATTCATTAATTAGATCTAACAGTTTTTTGGTTGAGTCTTCAGGACTTTCTGTATATAAAATCATGCCATCTCAAATAGAAACAATTTTACTACTTTCTTTCCAATTCTGACAAGTTTTTTTTTTTTTCTTGCCTGATTACTCTATTTAGAACTTCCAGTACTGTGCTGAAAAGGAGTGATGAGAGTAGGCACCCTTGTCTTGTTTCTGATGTTAGACAAAATGCTTTCAACCTTTCACCATTGATACATTAGCTGGGAACTTGTCATATATGGCCTTTATTATGTTGAGGTATGTTCCTTCTCTGTTAAGAGTTTTTATCATGAACAGATGTTGAATTTTGTCAAGTGCTTTCTCTGCATCTATTGAGATAATCATATAATTCTTTTCTTTAATTCTATTAATGTGATGTATCACATTGATTGATTTGCATATGTTGAAGCATCCTTGCATCCCAGGTATAAATCCCACTTGATCATGATGAATGATCCTTTCAATTTACTGCTAAATTCATTTTGCTATTATTTTATTGAGAATTTTTGCATCAAGAATATGGCCTATAGTTTTCTTTCTTAGTAAGTCTTTTTGATGTATGGTATTAAGATAATGATAGTCTCATAAAAAGAGTTTAGGAATGTTCCCTTTTCTTTGATTTTTTTAGATGAGTTTGAAAAGGATTGGTGTTAACTATATGGCACTTTTTTTTTTATTTCTTTTCAGTGCTTATTTGTGGAGCATAAGGACTAACACAGAGGACATGGGGAGATGAAGAGGAGAAATGAGTTGGGGGAAATTGGAGGGGGAGACAAACCATGAGAGACTGTGGATTCTGAGAAACAAACTGAGGGTTTTGGAGGGGAGGGGGGTGAGAGTTTGGGTGAGCCTGGTAGTGGGTATTATGGAAAGCACATATTGCATGGAGCATTGGGTGTGGTACATAAACAATGAATTCCATATGGCACATTTTTAATGGCAATTGGTAATTCCTCATCACACAGTTGTATAAATTATCACCTTTTCCCCCTTGTTTGTGCCATGAATAACTGCTGAACAAGGTAAACATTTTGTCACAATATTGTATATGAAAATGATCATATATTAAGAATGCAGATGACTGTGTCTCAGGACATCAGGACTAAAATATTGGCCTGTGTAGGAAAGTACTCATGCCCCTGGTCCCATGCTGTTATTTAGTAATGGAACTAGAAACACAGCCCCTTCCTCCATTCACCAGAAAGGTGATTCTGCAGCAATCAAACACTGAAAAGCACAGCTGCTACTGGGCCAGAGTCCCCAGTACAGAAAATTCCCATTGAACAAATGTCTTTTCATTGAGCTCCACAAAGAACCATCAGTGGCTTTTTTAACCTGACTTTGTGCTTCATCTGGTGCAGCTCAGTCCAAGAAGCTGTAGGAAGACAGCCCTTGAGAATAAATTATTTTCTACCACCCCGCTAGATAAAGGCCTCATAAAGATGCTGATTTTCCATCCAATTTTCTCAGCACCCATGGGTTGTAGACAAAAACCTGGCCCAGAACACTTAGTGATTGGGTGACAAAATACTCATATTGGGAAAATGATGGTCAATGAAGTGCCCCAAAATAATAATACCACTAAAAATAGGAAACTGAAATCATAAATTTGATCATTTGGGTTGAATCTTTAAATTAATCTAATAGTCGGGGGGAAGATTTATTTTAAGAGAGAGGAGTATGTTTAGTAATCCCAGCTCTCTTTCTTAAGCAAAATCATGTATAAAAGGAAAAAAAATGATATAAAGCAGAACTATTGGCATTCAAAGACAGAGAGGGGAAGCTCAGCCCATGGAGCAGGTTTTCAGATCTCTGCTAATCACTTTCCCTGTTCAAACCAGCTGGGGCCTCGGAGGGGCTGGTATTGTTCCTAGCCCCCAAAGACTTTATAATCCCATTGGGAAAGCAAGGATAACAAATATTCAGTGACAGAACAATGTGAGGGAATGATTTTGCCCTGTTAAGTAGATGATATAAACTTAAATTCTGTAAGGGTTCAGAGAAAGGAGAGGTTGGTGGCACAGAAACAGCAGGGGCCACCTAACCAGACAGCCGCAATTGTCAGTCTGCTTATTTCGGTGACTTAATCTTAATGCCATCCTTGTTCTTTGACTGTATTGCTCCCCAACCATGGATGCCTCCGTTCCCTTCTTAGGACCCCCATCATGGAAGTGTTTGAAGTTTCTCCCTCTTGCTGGAGCTATCCCCGATCACTGCCATCCATAGAAGCTCTCAGACCTGCAGGCCCCACACCCCACTCTTCCATAGACCATCTCTCCATGGCTATAAACATCTATGAAACATTTGTGCCTAGTGTATATTGAGGGGAAAAAGCAGTTCAGGATCTTTCACATGCTGCCTGTAATAGTAGAAATTGCTATGCCCTCTTTTGTATGCACTATTTAACCCATTCATCATCCTTCTAATAATTTCACTTAAGGAAGTTACAGGTGTCGATAAGGTCTTAGGTGCAAAGATATTCTCTGAAGATTGCTTATAACAGCAAAAATTTATACAGTATCTAATAACAGATATCTAATAACAGTATCTAATAACAGATAATGCATGCAATAGAATATGAGAGAACCAACAAATATGGTATAGCAAATGAATATTTATGAGCATAGAATATGCTTATAATATATTAAGCGGGAAAAATATAGGCTACTACACAGGAGACACAATGTGATCCTATAATTTATACATATAAAATTATATATATATATATATTCATATGCATAGAAACTACCTACCATTGGATAAAGTATGTTCATATTATTACTTTATTGCTTTGGTATTTTTCTGATTTTTTCCTTTGATAAAGAAAGCAACCCAAGGTGTTTATAATGACTATTCCCACAAAACATTTTCCTTTTTATTATGAAATATTTTATGCCTGCAAATGAGTTTTTGGAATAGTATAATAAATACCTAAGTACCTACCACCGAGTTTGCACAATTCTCTTTTTGGGCAACTTTGCTTTTAGCAAAGGGATATAAGAAATGAACAAAAGTAGGTCAGAATACTGAAAAGTGATGTGGGTTTACCCTCCAGTAATGAGAGGTTTCATTCTGACCCTCTTAAACTCAGTTTTTAACTGCCCAGACTATCTCTAAAAAACACTCTTTCTCCCAGCCTCTGCACCAGTAATAGTAACATATAATGCAATACAAAGAACCATGATTTTTTCCTATTCAGGGAACTGTTATCATCTGCTGTGGTAAGCTGGCTGCGGAACCTGGGCCCGAGCCCACACACAACTCACCTCCTGATTTACTTAAATCTTTTTGCTTCTATCAACCACAGGGAATGGGGACACTTACAGGTAACAACTGACAATTTGAACAGAAAATACAGAGAAAAGCTGTGTAAAGCAAGTGGCTCAGATTATAGCTGTTGACTTCTAATATTATTTGATAGATGAGGCTGCTACAATTATCTACTGCTCATGGGTTCCATTACTGGAACAAGAAGCACACAAAATAAGGGCAATTTCCCAAACAATATACGGGCCCACTTAACTTTGTCAAGAGCTATTTCTGCAAGTGAAGTCCTCCTTGTAAAAGACACAAAGATAATGCGCTGGCAACTTGACACGAGCATTTAGTTCATACCACATTAACTGCCTTTTGTTATTTCTGCCATGCACTAGTTAAGGCCGAATTGGATATTATTTTTAACTAAATGCTTGTTTTAAAAATGCAGTCATGGAATCTACCATTTTTCCCTAAAATAAAGTAAAAGAAGAAAAGCTCTAAGAAAAAATTTGAAAACCTCTAGCCAAATGAGAGTGAAAAAAGTTTCCACTTTAGTTTTTCACGAAACTTCCTCCCAAGTTACTACCCTAAAATTAGTAGAACAGTTTTCATTCTTTTAAAAAAGTGATTCGTGGAATCATTTAACGATCAAAAAGAAACTCTGTCTCTAAAAGAAGAAAAATGCCCCCTGGAGATAAAAATATATTATATGTCTATAAAAAATTTAAAAAAAAAGAAAAGAAAATTCAATTTAAAAATAAATAAATAAATAAAAGAAGAAAAATGCAATACATTTTTGAAAGACAAAAAATGAAGTGCCTGAGCAGTGAATGGAATTATTACATTAGTGTTAACTATCAATTCATTTTTCATTGTGAACTTGGATTGAGCCATTGAGTGGGAGGAGTTTTGGAAATGTTAGAACTGCGTCAGGAATTACACTTGTTCCCCACCCCCACCTCCTTCCCCACCTTAGAGAGTGGAAAGAGAAAGGGAGAGCCTGAGGAAGAACATATTTAAAACAGAAAAACACAGAATAATTCCTGGCTGATGACCTTATAATTTGGAATACTACTATTCCAAAAACTCATTCGCAGACATAAAATATTTCATAATAATAAAGAAAATGTTTTGTGGTAACAGTAATTATAAACAAGTTTGGGTTGCTTTCTTTGTCAAAGAAAAAATTATACGGGCATACCAATAAGCAGGTAGCCACCAGAAGCTCACCCAATGTGGTTTACCTTTATCTCCTAGACAGAATCCAGGTGCATGAGCTTAACTAGTGCTTTATTTTCTAAATTAAAATCTCTCTGATTTTTTTTCCCATTTGTTTTTGTTGCTTTCTGTATTTCCAAGTCAAAATATGGGAAATTCTAGAAGATGCATAGGATGTTGGACTCCTTTTCCTCCTTGCCCTGTCCTTCGTTATCCCACTTTTCAGTTGATACACAGCTGACCAGTTGACCTGACTACTGGCAGGGCCGTGTCTTCCCCTTGACCAAATGCTACAGAAGAATTCTCCTAGGTACGTAGCCAAGAAATGTCCAAGTCCCCTAAAATCTGGGTCACTGTGAGCAACCATAAGTGGAGCTGGTCAAATAGAGTGTTCCTCTTCAATAATACTCAAGAGAGATGGTTAAGTCTGTACAGTTTAATTATAACATTCAGGATTTTTTTTATTATTATTCTTTCTCAGCTCCTAGAGTCTTTTAAGTCTCTTTTTAAAAGGCCTCTACACAAAAGGTAACTTCATCCTGGAGAAAAAGAAACTCAGACTTGGCCATACCACTTCCACTTGGGCATTGATTAGATGTCTTTTTTTTTTAACAAATTCAAAAAGAAAGGGGACACGATTTAAAACTAAAATAGAACCAGGCACATTGTACAAAGGATTATTTCAAGTAATTCTCCTTGAAACTATAACAAAGGAATGTTTCCTGGGGATTAAATGGACTGTCAGGTAATCAGAAAAGTTCTTTTAGGTTTTTCCTCAGGAAGAAAAAGAGCACTTTGGATGGATTTTGTTCCTGGCATTTTGTGACACTTTACAGCTTATTCCCTGGTGTCACACCGATTTATTTTATTATTCATGAGCTCCGTGAAGGAGGGAATGATCTTAGAGGTCCCCAGCTGGACCACACTAATAGATCCTTTTCCTATCCTCCATCTTCTGTTACTTTAATATGGATAAGATTGTTTTATTAATGAGAGCAAATGGGTTTCCTGAATATCAGCCTCTCCTTTGGTCACTCTGGAACCTGATATACTTGATTCATTGATTTTCAACTTTTTGAGCACCCACACCATTTTTGACACTGTACTTTTAAAAAATTAGGACCTAAATGAACAAAAGCTGTACCTCCAGGAAGTTATATTCTAATGAAATAAGACTGACCCCCATTACTAATTGATGACACTACAGTCAACTATCAATTATTCATGTAAAGATTATCCATGACACACTTTGTAGAGCATCCATTGTGAATTTCTAATCCTAGGCTTTCCTACTTTTCAGCCACACAGACTTAGGGGATGCAGTGTGAAATATCTCACCACACTATAGAGTTAGCCACAGAAAAAAGCAAGCCAACTGCCCCCCAAACTGCCTATGAATCTTAATCTTCACTCAGTAAGCAGGCATGGAGTACTTTGGAAAAGTCAGGCATCACAAAGAAAGATGAATTAAGTGTGAATAAGGCATACCAGATGCTCACAGATAGGAGTGGCTAATTCTACTGTTGGAAAGAAACTGAAAAGAATATCAATGAGAAGATGACACTTGATTCAAGTATTGAAAATTCAGTGGATATGGAGGGATAAAATGAGAAGACATTCTAACAGAGTATGAGCAGAGGCACAGAATGGTTAAATAGTGTGATGCACTATGGAATTTTCATATTTAGTGTGACCATGGGGTTGGCAGGTAGAAGGTAATGCAGTTGCTAATAGAGATAGAACTGAAAAGATAAGCAGAAAAGGGGGCCTCAACAGGACTTCTCTGCTTTGGGTTTTAAAGGGACAAGGAGTTCAGCGCAACCCCTCTCCACTCAATATACAGCCCAGGTAAAATGTATGTGGGTGCCATCACTAAGATTGGGAATACTGAAGGAGAAATATTTTAAGGAGGAAAACAATAGGTTCAGTTTGGGATATTTCCCTTGCTATGGTGCTGAGAGTTGTGAATAGTGTGTGACTCTTAATATCAACACCTGGTTTCCACAGTCAACTGCTATTGGGCTAAGAGTCAACTAAAGCCAAGACATTATTCTCTCACACACCTCCATTACATAAAACAGGTCTCCCGTCATCTGTGTGGTCTCTTTAGACTAAATGCAGAAGTGTCTACTAATTCAGACAGAAGGATTTTCTGGATTTTTCCAAAATATCAAGGATTAGTTATTTACATTCCTCAATCTCATTTTTGTCCCGTTTGGTGTAGATACTGATATTTTTTCTGCTTTATTTTTGGACATGTAGATGATACATAGACTATGTTGAAGATGACTTCTCAGGTCCAAGGAAAACAGCATCACAATTGGCCTTAAAGTTGGCCCACATTTGCCATGGAGGGAAATGGTGCCAAAAGGTCTAGGAAATGTCACTAGGAAGATAACATATTCATTCATGCATTCATTCGTTTATTCATTCAACACATATATGCTGAGGACTTATTGCATGCCAGGCCAATGGATGGGGAAGCCCATTAAGATCCCTGACCTCATGAGTTTACATTCCAATGGGGTGAAAAAGATACCAGACATTAGTATTTGGTGTTGAAGAAGACAAAATGGAGTGGGAGTTTTTGGGGGGTAGCAGCTTAAATAGGGTGGTCTGAGGAGGCTCCCCTGAGCAAATGACATGACAATGAAAGCTGGAAAATGAGAAAAATATATGTAGGCCAAGATTGGAGGGAAAATAATCTAGAAAGGTCAGTAGAGGAACTAAGACCAGAACTGGCTTGGTGTGTTGAAGAAACCAAAAAATCACCAGTCTGGCTGTAGCAGTGTTGGTAAAGGGATAGTGGAACAGGCTAAGGGGGAAAAGGAGGCTGAGCAGATCATGGTCAGACAGGAGCAAGAATGTCAGCCGCTCGGGATCAAACTCATTTCAGGACCTATTAGATACCTCAATCATGTAACTTAAACTCTCAGAAAACATTTTTATTATTATTGTTGTTGTTGTTGTTGTTGTTGTTGTTATTTTTCCTGTGTCTTTCAAAATAGCAGCAGTAGTATTTTTATAACTTGAGAAGAGTAACTATACAGTGTCTGGCACATAGGAACAGCCTACTAAATGTTTATTCCTACCGCTCCTCTGTTTTTCTTCTTTTAATAACAATCAAGGAAGCCAATGTGGATTGTGCACATTAAGAAAAATGAGGCTTTTTCTGGTCTAAATGTGTGAGGTCTTCTTTCCTGCAGCTCCTGATTCCTGGAGCTAACCTTCAGCACTCCCCCCTTTCTGGGAACCGTGGGGCCAGAGGTCAATGTTGCCAAGATAGATCAGGTGATGTGATGGTGAAAAATGTTTCCATGTGAGCCTAGAGACCTTCAAATTAATTTCCTGTGTAACCCTGGCATTTGTGAGCTGAGGTCTCACAAGTTAAAAATAAAACAGTAGCTAACTCTGCAAGATAAACGCTTTCTAAAATCAACAGTTACTTTGAAGTCCTTAGAGAAAGGTACTGTAAAATGCAGGTTATTCTGCTTAATCATCACCTATTCCCTTCCTCCTGAGGTCAGGGGTGGGGAAAGGGACAGCAGGGAATACAGAATATTCCTGATTTGCTGACTCCCTTTCCCAGCTATCCTCGATGGCAGACTAAATAATTTCTGAGATCTTATTTAAGAACTCTTTCCTCCTTGATCATGTCACCATCATCCCTCCCATCTTTTCTATGCCCCCAGAGTCCCCAGTGATGTCTGGCCACCCCCCTGCAGTTTTAGTTTCTCCTCTCAAAAATAGAAGCCCTACCTTCTTCCATGACCAACATTCTGCAATTCCATCTCCTCTTGCCAAACTCTTGCTCAAGGACTGGACACCAGAGTTATGTGTCCCCAGGCTCTTCTGCAGCCTTCCTTTTGGCTGGGTACCCTGCTAAAAAGGATGGTAGAAAAAATAACCACAGCTCACCCACTCACTGTTACAATGAGTGGACCTGCTGAAATACTCACTGACTTTAAACACTTGCTTAAGAAACATGGGGGTGGATCTGTGTACAACCTTTGCCTGCATTCTCATGAATACTCAAGTCTTGCTCTTGCTGTAATATTTACTCAATAAAAAAAGGCACTTGCTGAATTCATTGTTCTGTATATAATCTCTTCGTAAATTGTGTATAGTGGGCTAAGTGGCAGCCCCAAAAGAAACATGTCTACATTCTAATCCCCAAAACCTGTAAATATGACCTTATTTGGAAAAAGAATCTTTGCAGATATAATTAAGATAAGAAATCAAGAGATGGGTAGATAATACTGCATTGTCTGGGTAGCCCTAAATCCAGTGATAAATGTCTCTGTAAGACTGATACAGAAAGTACATACACAGAAGCAGAAGAGATGAGGAGACAATGTGACCACAGACACAGAGATTGGAGTAATGATGTGTGTGAGCTAAAGAATGGGGCAGCCACCAGAATCTAGGGAAGGCTGGGAAGGAATTGTCATCTAGAGCCTCCAGGGAAAACACAACCTTGCAGACACCTTGATTTTGGACTTCTAACCTCCAGAACTGTGAGAGAATAAACGTCTTCTATCTTAAGCCGTCTAATTTCTGGTGATTTGTTACAGCAACCACAGAAAACTAATACGTTACTTTTAGAGGAAGCACCTAAGATATTTTGATTTCTTATGGATGAAGGGTTTCATATAAAGTTTCTCCTGCCAGTGGATATCTAAACTTTGTCCTCAAAACTGTAGACTCAATTCTTAATGATCTGACAAGAGAGACAGTAGGGCAGAACCATTGTCATATGCATGGGATTAAAATCTCAGTCATGGAAAGATTGAGAAATCAGTCATAAAGGAGACCTGGGGACTAATTCATTAAATATGGAAGTATTTTTATCTTAACACCTTCTGGAGCATTCTTTACAAAATGAGCCTTGAGTTTTCCTGACAATTAGAGATGGCATAAAACATAATCAAACTTTTCTTAAGAGAAAAGATTGAATAAATTTAAAATAAATATCTATGACCATGATATGCTATGGATATGGCTACACAGGTATAGCATTTTCTGTAGTAAATGACTCCTTTCCCCTCCCCCATCACCTTACTGTCCTGGTTTCTAAATTGCATTAATTAATTGACACTGATACCTCCCAGGGTTATTGAATGACAGCACAACTTTCTTCTCCCTCTCTTTCCCTCTTTCTCTCTCTCGCTCTCTCTCTCTCTCTCTCTCTCTCTCTCTCACATACACACACACACACACACACTTGCTCCCTTCATTATTTCCATGATCTATTACCAGGATTCCCAGAAAACCAGTGATTAAGAAGGGAATAAGTACTGCCTGATACTGGGCATTCTCATAGGTGAAGTCTCAACTGTCAAACAGTGTAGACAAGGGCAGGTACAAAACAAGTCTTGGTACTATATGCTGATAATTACTGCTATTTATCTGCTAGGTTGTCTTAGTACACCTAAGACCAGGAATAAAGTGGAGGAGAAAAATCCCCACGTCATGGGGAAGAGCAAATGTGCTCTGGATAGAATCCTGCTGGGCACCAAACCTCAGGCTGAGAGACACACAGCTGTCTCTTGAGCTGTGATGCATGCTGGAAGAGGATTCAAAGATCACACGTGAAGCGGGAGGGGGGACCGAGCACATCCAGGCTCCTGTCTGTAGACAAAAACAGAGTCTGGATACTATTCAAGCATGAGTAAGGAGGGGAAACCAGCAACATGCAGAATTCTTACCCCAGATACTCAGTGGAAGAGAATACTTTGAAAATGATCCACTGCAGGATCCTGAAAATTTTTAGAAAATTCTTTTTGCACCTAACAGAATACAAATAAAATAGGCTTCTGTGTACAAGAAAAAGTAATACCAACATGGGGAATCTTAACGCTTAGAGTAGAATAAAATAAATGGAACAAAACCTTAAAAAGAAAAAGGAGTAAAAAGTATTGCTATATACCTTCTCTTGGAAGGAAGGAGAAAAGCAGAAGAGGATCATTTACCTTAGCCTATAACACTTAAAGAAACAGGTCACAAAATGCTTCTGAAAACATCAACAGAAACAGTAAACACTAGTAGAACTATAAGTAGAATTTGTTTGTTTTTCCAAAGTGTTTGCTGAGGGCCTGCTATGACACCAGGCATTGTGCTGAACACGAACTAGAAAGATAGAACTTTCTAAAACTTTCCAAGAAATGAAAACATACTTTACATCTAAAACGTAAAAATCAAAGAAAGCAGCAAGGAAGAACAAAATAATATAAAACCAAATGCACTGCCCATAACAATAAATTTAAGTGGATGAGACTCTCTAATGAGCTAAATACTGGCTGATAAAGATCAGAAAAAATGGAGAGAAGGAAAAGAGAGGAGGTAACATAAAGCAAAATGTCCTCCAAAAAAATTAAGAAGAGGTAAACAGGTATCAGGCAAAGTTTAAAACAAAAAAGATAAAAGAAGGATCCCCAATGCTAATATCATGTGAAAGCATTTAAGAAGATAAGACTAAGGACTTTAATAATTCCCTTTCCAATAATTCACCACAAGTAAATTAACAGGTGCAAAGAGAGAGCTCCAAGAATGGTCATTGCTACCTCTTTACAACAGAGAAAAACAGAAAATAATTTAAGTGACTAATAGCTAGTGAAATGAAATATTTCATATCCACAGAACAAGATACTACATAGCTATTAAAATATGTTTACGAGCATGTTTGGTGACTTGAGAAAATGCTCAAGATATACTTTATAGTGAATCAAAAACAGGTTACTCATCAGCCTATCTTATATGATCTGATTTTCTTTTTCAAAAAGCAGTCTATCCATAAACACCAAAAGCACAGTCACAGCAAATTGCATGCATCCTTTGACACCTATTTCCTTGTTGCATTTTCTTTTTCCTGCTCTGTTCCTTTTCTCTACTTTTGTCAGCAAATAAGTTTAAGTTGGCCCATGTCTAAATACTTCTAAACTAAATGCTGTCTTAACTTGTTTTTGAGATAAAATATGTGTAACATAGAAAGGTGAAAGGAAGGAGCATTGCCTCTTGACCCACTGCTTTCCTTCTTTTGGCCCCACTATAGGAGCCTCCAGCTACCCATGTGCTCAAGAGATAGTTCTGGAAGTCAGCCTGGGTCCTTTCCTGTGCCTAATCCCACATCTGCATGCCTGTTGCTTCTTCCTCCAAAATGTCTGGAGTCTCTTCCCTTCTTGAACCGTCAGTGCCAGCCAGCATCCCAGTCCACCTCACCTCCATGACCTCCGTCTCCTACCTGCCCTGACCCAGAGGCCCCCAACTGCTTTACTTTCACTCTCCCTTGCCTCTAACTTTGCATCACTCCACAGTCAGAGGGCTTTTCTTTTTTTGTTTATTTGTTTTACTTAAGTTCAAGCTAATTAATAGATAGCTATTATTAATTTGGTGATTTTATTAAACTTATAACTTAAACTTATAACTTATTAAGTTATTATTAATTTGATTGAATTTAGTGATTCATCGGTTGCATATAACACCTGGTGCTCATTACATCAAGTGCCCTCCTTAATGCCCATCCCCCAGATACCTCCCGTCCCCCACCCCCACCTCTCAGAGTGCATGTCAATAGGAAACCAGGGGTAGGGTTAGAGTCCTTCTCTTGTTTAGATTCTTCCAGGGGCTTCCTGTAGTATGGGGGATAAATGCCACTGGACCCCATTAATCAGGCATGACCTACTCTTCCACATTCCCTGCATCACCGTCCCCATCATTCATTGGACTCCAGCAACCTGGCCCTCATTCGCCACTGCACCCAGCTCCCAGCCTTTATACATGTGACTCAGAACTTCATATAATTATACGTGCTGTTCCTCTCTGTTACTCATAGTTCATTTCTCTTACTGAATGTCACTTCCTTCTGGAAACATTTCTTGATTTTATAGTTTAATAGGATTCTACCCCAATTATTCTGTCTAAAAATACCTTATTATTTTTCTTTACAGCATTTATCATATTTTTTAATTACTGATCTATTTATTTGGGGAACATTTGTTTTCCCCTCTAGATTATAAGATTCCTATGCGTGAGAGCTTGCTTTTCTGTCATGGATGGGCACCAGCACTCAATGCAGTGACTAACACCTAAAAATGAGAGGAATCGAATGTATGCAGCACTTCCTATGTGCCAAGGAGACTTAGCTCATTTAGCTCCATTAACTCACGAATCCTCACAACAAAGCCTATGATGTAAGAACTACTATTATTCCCATCTTACAGGTGAGGAAACCGAGGCCTAGAAAGTTCAGTTATTTGTCTGAGGCCTTGCTAATAATGAATGGTTGAACCTGGATCTGAAGCCAGGCAATCTGACTTCCCACTCTCTGCCCTCTGTCATTACACTATAGTGCTTCTTACCATGCACACTCCATAGGTTTTGTTCAATAAACCTTACTACCCTAAGGCACCATCTTCTTTCCATGCATATATGAGAGCATGACACTGTTTCTAGTATAACTGTTTCTAGTGAATGCAGGGAACTGCATTCACTGCACAACTTCGACCTCCACTATTTTTAATTAATGCTCTATCAGCATAGGTTTTTCATGGTGTCATATTATTCCAAAATAAAATCTATCTGAATTTATGTAATCATTCTCTCATTTACTGAGATTTTAGTGGGGGATCTTTATTAGTTTGGAGTGCTATAACAGAATACCACAGACCAGGTAGCTTATAAACAATAGAAATTAATTTCTCACAGTTCTAGAAATTAGAAGTTGGGAGATCAGAGAACCAACACAGTGGGGTTGTGGTAGAAGCTTTCTTCTTGATTACAGATGGCGATCTTTTCATTGGGTCCTCACATGAAGAGAGAGCTCTCTGTGTCTCTTCTTTTTAAGAGCACTCCACCCTCATGACCTAATCACCTTCCAAAGGCTCCAACTTCTAACACCATCACACTAAGAGTTGGGATTACAACCTATGACTCTGGGGGGGACATAAACATTGAACCTATAACGGGGGAGAAGGGGTTTCTTTTTCAATTTATTGCTATTTTAAATGGCTTTATAGTACATTCTTGAACATAAATATTGTCAATATCTTATAATAAATTCCATTAAGTAATTCAAAAGATACAGATTTTGAAATATGTTGACTAATTGCCTTCCCAAAAGGCTAGAGGGAACCCATTTCCTCACAGTCATGCCAAATGAGGTCATATATCTGTCTAAAATCACACCAGGAATACGAGTATTTCCCAAAATACTTGTGGATAGAAGTGTTTTCTAACATATTTGGGGTATCTTTAACTTTGGTTCCAACTTGGATGATATTAAAATTGTTTTACATACATTGATAAACTGGTTGAAAGAGATGACAATGTTGGAGTTTACACAGATATTAAATAACTGACTGTATCCCAGTTCCTGAATAGTACCCATGCTATTAATAATTATAAATAAAACCTCAGGGGAAGCATCATTAATTCACATTTAAGCCAAAATTCCAGTTTAAAATTATATTCCAAAATAAGATGTTATTCTTTTTTTTCCATGTAAAACCACCAAGCAAAATATACATTTTTACCACCTGCTGCTCTCTCAATACCATTTCCAAAATTAAACAGTATAAAAAGAAGAGCTCCCAGAATAGAGACCCCAACAGAAAAACAAGCTCTGTATGTAAGTTAGAACACAACAGTGACACTAACAGGAAGGTGTAATTAGACTACATTGACAGGATCTGCTTGCTTGTTTTTCTCCTATAATCCCATGCTTCTGCAAACAACATGTGGAATGTTCCTTGACGACAGTGAAGAAACTGCACCTTTTTATTGTATTGCATTCTCAACGGACTGCAGTGAAATCTTGGAGCTGACATGATAGATAGCTCATCTCAGCATTGGATTATGAGTAAATTTTAAGAAAAACATCTAAAGGGAACGCTACAGATGCACCAAAAGAGCAAATGGGAACATATACAATTATCATGGAATAAAAGAATTAACCTAAAAAAGGTAAGAACTTGAACACTAGAAGTAAACATAAAAGAAACAAGAGAAATGGAAACTCATGAAAAATGCATCCCCTTACAAAATACATTACCTATTTAAATAAAAGTTAGTTGTACCACAAAACTTTACCATTCAGAATTTTCAAAGATTAGACTACAAATACTAATCCACTCATATGATGAAGAAATATTTATAATATCCAGGGACCCCTATATACACACACAACGTAGGGTCTATGAACAACAAAATCTTGGTATTGAGATAGTTGCCAAATTTTTACAAGTAGTGAAAGATTTTACTTTAAATATACACGTAAGGGTTGCCTGGGTGACAGTTAAGTGTCCAACTCTTGATCTCAGCTCAGATCTTGATCTCACAGTCATGAGTTGAGACCCATGCTGGTCTGCACACTGGGCATAGAACTCACTTTAAAAAAAAAGGGGGGGAGAATAAAATAAAACAATATAAAGTAAAATAGAATACACACAAGTAAGGAAAGCTCTCTAGTACTTCTTGAAGTACACCATGATCTCTCATTTAACTGCTTTCTCCAAACAGCAACAACTTGCAAATAGGTTCTATAAATGAAAGGTACCAATACAGTGCTGGAACCTCACACCAGGTCAAGATCATTCAGAGTAAGAGAAAGATCTTCCCTCCTTCATAAAAAAGAATTACATCCCAAAACTATTATTACACTAAGCATGATGAAAAAGTTTAATCTTGGGGCACCTGGGTGGCTCAGTTGGTTAAACGTCTGCCTTTGGCTCGGGTCTTGATCCCAGGGTCCTGGGTTCGAGCCCTGCATCATGCTCCCTGCTCAGTGGGGAGCCTGTTTCTCCCTCTTCCCCTCCCCCACACTCGTGCGCTCGCTCGCGCTCTCTCTCTCTCTAAGTGAATAAATAAAATATATTTTTAAAAAGTTTAATCCTTTTAAATAAGTGTATATATAGAGGTGCCTGGATGGCTCAATTGGTTGAGTGCCCAACTCTTGATTTCAGCTCAGAGCATGATCTCAGAGTCATGAGATCAAGCCCCACATTAGGCTCCACACTCAGCAAGGAGTCTGCTTGGGATTCTCTCCCTCTCCCTGCCTCCCCCAACACCATTTTCACATGTGTGTGCACTCTCTCTCAAAAAGAAAAGTGTATATATAAAATAGTTGTCAGTAGAAATTTGGGAAATTCTAGAGCTGCATCTTAGAGACATTTCAGTGGGTACTAGAACTCTATGAATCCCACTGGAAGTAAATAAATCTGCTGTGTCTATAACTCAGTCATCCAGGTAAAACCATCCTCAGAAGAAGGTGCAAAGGTGGGAGGGAACCAGGGAAGATCATGATCTCCCTGAGTTCACATTTTGGGGCCTCTATTTCTAGTAAATAGTAAAAAAGGAGTAAATAGTAAATAGTAAAAAATAGTAAAAAGGGAGCAGCAATTCAAGCCCCTGGGAAGAACTTACTGGAAAAGCAATAATAAAAGTGTCCTTTTACTCCTGTGTGAAGACAGGAGTAAAGAGAAGTAAGGGCTGTGACTTTGGCTCTAAATTATCTTGAAGGGTTTCATGCTGAAACCCCAGAAGCACATGTAACTCTAGAAAAGATGACACCAAAAATTGCTTTATGATGTCTGGATCTCTGAAAGTGGATAAAAGTTAAAAACTGGAGTTTAACTTTCACTAAGGCAAGCAATAATCTATTGGCCATCCTTATGTACCTGTATGAAAACTGCCACAGAGCTAGACATGGGTTTTCAGATTATATAGTCTAGAGGTTTGACTATCACAGCTACCAGGATACCTTCTTTAGAAGAAATCTTACACAGAGGACCATGGTAGGACACTAACAAAAAAAGAAAAAGAGACCAGTCCAGGCAAGAATGGAAGGCCCAGAGCTCATCTGCATAGCTCCACTCAGTTTGGCCACCTCCAAACTGACTCCACAGAACTTAGTTTGGAAACCACTAATCTGGTCCAACACTTTCACTTTACAACTGAGGGAGAGAAAGAGAGACTGACTGATCAACTGATTCGGTGATGTGCCCAGGGTCATGTAAGTAGAACCAGAATTAGAAGTCAGTGCTCCTAATTTCCAGTTTAGTGTTTTCCCTCCAACACAATTCTGCTTGCAAAAGGATTTCTTCATATCTTGCTTCAGTTCCTATCTTTTCTTGTTATGGATATATAAATATATCAAATTCATGGACGTGTGATGTTTTTAATATTCTTAAATAGAAGTTTATTGTGAAAAAATATTATGGATATGCATGACAAATTTTTTTTTTAATTTTTTTATTTTTTATAAACATATATTTTTATCCCCAGGGGTACAGGTCTGTGAATCACCAGGTTTACACACTTCACAGCACTCACCAAATCACATGCCCTCCCCAATGTCCATAATCCCAACCCCTTCTCCCAAACCCCCTCCCCCCGGCAACCCTCAGTTTGTTTTGTGAGATTAAGAGTCACTTATGGTTTGTCTCCCTCCCAATCCCATCTTGTTTCATTTATTCTTCTTCTACCCACTTAAGCCTCCATGTTGCATCACCACTTCCTCATATCAGGGAGATCATATGATAGTTGTCTTTCTCTGCTTGACTTATTTCGCTAAGCATGATACACTCTAGTTCCATCCATGTTGTTGCAAATGGCAAGATTTTTTGAGTCTCCAGCGTGCCTATAACAATCTCTCTCAGCACTTCATAAAAAGATCCACCAAAAAGTTGACAAATTAGGATGTTAAAGAGGAAATTGTGGGTCCCAGCGGGACACACCCTACAAATCCAACCTTTTTCAGTGTCCAAAATTGTCATACTTAGTTACTAGAGAGATTCACCACTTAACTAAAGAAAAAGATGAGATTCTTTTTTCTAAAAATAGATGGCAACAGCAGAACAATATCTTTGACATGCTGAGGGAAAAGTAACTGACGACCAAAAAAATGATATTCATCCAAATTACCATGTAAGAGTAAAGACAACATAAATGTGCTTTAAGGCGTATAAAGACTAGGAATGTACCACGCAAGCACCTTGTTTTTTAAACAAGAAACTCTGGGGTGCTTGGTTGGCTCAGTCAGTTAAGTGTCTGACTCCTGATTTTTGGCTCAGGTCAGGATCTCAGGATTGTGGGTCCATGCTCAGCACTGAGTCTGCTTGAGATTCTCTCTCCTTCCCTCTGCTGCTCCTCCTACTAACCCATGCATGTGTGTGTGTGCGCGCGCACATGCACATGGGCTCTCTCTCTCAAATAAAAAATTTTTTAAATTAAAAATAAATAAAAGAAGGAATTCAGCAAGAAAAAAGTGAATAAAGAAAATGTGCAATTTGAGGCAAATATAGATGATGGGGTCTGTGATCAAAGGAGAGAGACTGATACAAAGCAAAGGCCAAGCAAAGCTTTATTTCACGCCAGCATCAAGAATCAAACCCACTGGCCAGGGCCATCTCTTATGGAGAGAGCGTCGATCCCCCCCCCCCAAGCCTCACAGACTAGCTTTTATAGAGCAAAAGCCATGTGGTTGAGCCTGGTCAATGAGATTATAACACACAGAGAAAGTTGCATAGTCATGCTAGGTCACACACGGGTGGCCAAATGAATTACCATTTATCCTATAGTAGCTATTTGAACTAGCCTATCATTTTGTTCAGAATTGGCTCCCAAGTTTGGTGCCCAAAAGGTGGGGCCCACATTCTTTGGTGGTTAGGGAGATAGTATGTGTGCTTTACTGATTGGATGCCTCCATCTGGCCTGACCCGTCCTTGTATGTGGGCTCTGTTATCAGGGACTGGTCAGCCATATTTTATTGGTTTCCCAGACTTGTTTCTAAGTAAATTCCTCTGGACAGGCAGGGTCATTTTAAGTTTACTGCACAAACAAGAAAATGGCTGTTTTACTGAGATGGAGTCACTCTGGCTAAGTAGGCCTTTACAATAGAACTTTGCAAAAATTAATAATTCAATTAAATATTGGCCATAAAATAACAACAAATAACTCCAAATTACAATAACAGGTTAGTACATTGTATTAAGACTCATTGTCATTGGAAGAAGGAAATACTGAATAACAGACTTCGTTTTTTTAAAATATGGTTAAATAAGTACCTTTAAGATTAAAAGTACTTAAACCTTATAAATGCACTTTGCAGCTTCCAAATCATCTGAAGAAAATGAAATATTAAAAACTGTTTCAATACAATAAAAAGCAAGGAAGGGAGAGGGGAAATAGTCTCGGCCTGCTACTTCTCCGCCATCTTGACTCCTCCTCCAATAAAGAAAAAAGATAAGCGAACAAAAAAAACACAAAATAAGACAGTAGAACTAAGTTCAAATACATAAGTAATCATAATGATTGTAAATTAATTAAGCTCATCAACTAAGTGGTTATCGTATTGATTTTTTAATTGAGCCATATGCTGCTTGCAAGAGATGCATCTAGAAAAAAAAGTCACACAGAAGAATGAAGATGAAGGGCTAGAAAAAGATAAAGCCTTCAAATACTAGACAATAAAGCTGATGTAACAAAATTAATATCAGGCAAATAGACTTAATGTCTAAAAAATTTATAAAGATAAATATGGCATATAATAATAAAAGACACAATTCAACATGAAGATAACAAACATGAAATCATTATACTTACCCATAATTTTAAAATACATAGAGCAGAAATTGGCAAAATTGAATGGGAAAGTTGGTAAATTTATAACCAAAGAGGGAAATGATTACTAGTTAGAATATAGCAGTTTGAAGAAACAAAATTAACTAGTTTGATCAACTAGGTATAGAGAGAACCCCCACCACAAAAAGACTTTATCATCTTTCAAGAATATATAGAACATTTACAAATACTGGCATAATACCAGGATTTTAAAGAACTTAAGTCATACATATCATCTCTCTGACTGTGATTAATTAGAAGGCAACATTGCAAAGTAGCCAAAATATAACAAGAGTATATATTTAGGTATCTTCAAGTGAATTATCAAATAAAGCCTGAATTAACAAGAAATTGCTACATATCAAAACATGTGGATGAAGCTAAGTCACTCTTTAAAGATAAATTTACAGCATTAAATTCATTTACTAGAAAAACCAAAAGATTAAAATAAATGTTCAACTCAAGAATCTAGAATAACTGAAAAGTAAGCCTAAAGAAAGTAAAAGCAGGGCTCCTCAGTGGTGTAGTCAGTTAATCATCCAGCTCTTGGTTTCAGCTCAGGTCATGATATCAGGGTCATGGGAGTGAGTCCCTAAGGAGCCCCAAATGGAGCCCAGCATCAAGCCCTTCCGCAGGCTCCACACTCAGCGTGGATTCTGCTCAAGACTCTTCCCCTCTCCTTCTACTTCTCCCCCTCCCCAAGTGTGTGCATGCACTCTTTCTCACTCTCAAACAGATTTTTTATAAAATGAAAGTAAAAGCACGGAAAAGATAAGATTGCAATAAAGAAACAGAAACAAAGCAATAAGCAAAAGGATAAATAAAACCCAAAGGTGATTCTTTAAAAGAAAAAAAAACTAAGAAGTAGACAGGTTTTTAGCAAGTCTGATAAAAAAAACTAAAAAGGGAAAGTAATAAAGAAGTGGACAAAAACGGGTAACAGATGTTAAACATCATAAGGGAATGCTATGAATACTATGTAATGAATTTGAAAACTTATATTTTAGAAAAATATAAATTTCTAAAACTGACCCAAAGGGAACAGAAAAAATGAATAAACAAATAATCATTGGAAAAGTTGAATTAGTAATCAAAAGTCCTTCAAATCAAAAGCCCCTAGAGCTAGAATATTTTATAGGTGAATTTACTCAAATTTCCAAGGAACAAAGAAACAACAATAGCTTTATCATCAAGCAGACACTGCAAACAGAAAAGGAAAGCAAAATATCCAAACTTTTTATAAGGTTGGTAAAGTCAGAATACCAAACTGGGTAAGTCAGTATAAGGAATGAAAGCTATAGATTAATCACTTTAATGAGCAGGGTGGCAAAATTCCAAATAACATATCAGAAAATCAAGTTCAGCAATGTATAAAATAATTACTAACAAATTTTAAAATATCATGTCCAACTAAACCTAATTATAAGAATTCAAAGATGGCTTAATAGAAGAAAATTCATTAATTTCCTCATCATCAAAACAACTATTAATATGTCAAAGTCATGTATGACACATAGACATGCCTTAACTTGGGAGTAGAGAAGAACTTAGAAAATTTTAAAAAAAAAATTTTTTAATTTAAAAAAAAAAGAACATATCAAAAATTTATAGACCTGATTGTATTAAAATTAAAATTTGTGTTTAACAAAAACATAAATCAAATTAAAAGAAAAGCCACAGTTTGAGAGAAAAGCTTTGCAACATGTAATAGACAAATAATTAGAAACTAAAAAATTTAAAGTCCAAAAAACTAATTAAGAAAACAAACAAGAGGAGCATCTGGGTGGTTCAGTGGGTTAAGCCTCTGCCTTGGGCTCAGGTCATGGTCTCAAGTTCCTGGGATCGAGCCCCGCATAGGGCTCTCTGCTCAGCGGGGAGCCTGCTTCCCCCTCTCTCTCTGCCTGCTTCTCTGCCTACTTGTGCTCTCTCTCTCTGTGTCAAATAAATAAATAAAATCTTAAAAAAAAAAAAAAAAGACAATTTAATGGGATGTTGGGAATAGGAAACAATATGAATAGGTAATTCACAAAGAAGAAAACCAAAAGGCTAATAAATGTGTATAATCATGTCAAATGCATTAGTAATCAGGAAAATTCAAAATAAAATAGCATTGAGATATCATCCCAGGTGCCTCAGAACAGCAAACATTTGATAGTCTGACAGAATTCCGGTAAAGCTGTGGGAAAACAGAGTTCTCATATTTTCCTTATGAGAATGTAAATTCTTTTCTTTTTTTTTTTTTTTTAAGATTTATTTATTTATTTTAGAGAGAGAGGCAGGGAGGGGCAAAGGAAGAGGGAGAGGAAAAACTTTATGAGACTCTGCACTCAGCTCAAGCCCTAAGTAGGTGAGTGGGATCTCACCACCCTCAGATCCCAACCTGGGCAGAAACCAAGAGCCAGGCCCTTAACCAACTGGGCCCCTGGCACCCCAAGAATGTAAATTCTTATCAACCTCTCAGGATATCCACACCAAGAATCCAGAAATCCCACTCTTGCAGCTATGCCTTAAAATAGTAGTGTCTGATTTTTTTTTTTTTACCTTGGAACCCCTTTACAGTCTTAAATTCACTGAGGACCCCAAAGAACTTTATGTGTTACCTCTATAAACATTTAAATAATATAAGTGAGAATTTTTTTCAATATTTATTAATTTTTCAATAATATACCCATTACATGTTAAGATAAATAATATTTTTATGAGAGAGAACCATATTTCTGAAACCAGAAAAAATTAATTAGATTTCTGCAAATCTCCTTAAAATGTGAATATCTGGCTTAAACAGCTGGATTCTCAGATAGAGCTACATACAGGTCCTGCATGTAGTCTGTAAAAATTACATTGTTTTGGTTGAAACATATGTAGAAAATTTAGCCTTGCACTTAGAATAAATCATCTATCCATGCATAATTTTGCAACATTGTGGGTTGATCATTTGGAAAATACTGGTGAGCTAAATGATACACATCTTCCAAATGTGGACATACTTCATTACACCATACCAAAAAGTAATGCTCTTTGTTCACGTGACCATGGAACTCCTAAGAAAAAGTCTTTAACTTGGGAAATGTCAAGCTTGTTGTTGCAAATTTTCCAAAACTCTAGTTTTTGCTTGAAAGCTAAAATTTTATCACTGGAAACAAACACTGCCAGTTGTTTCCCTTGAAGTGAAAAGATCACTTCATTCATATTTGAGAATAGGTCTGCTAGATACCCAACCGACGATCCGCTCATCTTTCTTTCACGTAAAAATGGTGCTCTGCGAGAAGGCAACTAGTTCCCTTGTGGCTTGAACAGTCGTCGTGTGCTGCACGAGCTCTCCCTACGCACTCCCCACTGTGCCACAAGTAATTTTAAGAAGACATATACTCAAGAGTTGAAATTTAATAAAAATTTTCTTAAATGTTAAGATCATGTTATTAAGCAAAGGACATTCTCAAATGAGTGGCTTTTTTCAGTGGGGGCATAGCAATGAAGAATAAAATAGCATGCTAATTGCTTTTTATTTTTGCATTTGTGCCACTGTTTTGGTTCGAGCTCAGGCTGCAGTGGTCTGACCAATCATGGCTATTTCCCCCCATCAGTGCAAACATGGGCACAGCAAAAAAGACAAATAACATTTTAGTATTATTATGAACACAGTTTCAACCTTGAGGACCCCCCAGAAAAAGGTAATGTGACCCCCCAGGGAGCCCATGAGCCATACTTTGAGAACCACCACCCCAGGGAAACTCATGCATGTGAACCAGCCAGCATGATCAGTTCTCCATTATTTATATGACAAAAAAAAAAAAAAAAAAATTGGAAATGATCCAAACATCTGTCAACAGGAGAGTGGATAAATAAAATAATGTACATTCGTTCAGTGCAACACTAGACAGCATTTAATGCTGAATGAACTAAAGCTATATCCATCAACATGAATAATTCTTAACAACATAATGTCGAACAAAAATCAGTTTGCAGAAGAATAAGTACAGTGTTGTGCCACTAATAAAACGTTTAAACTTTTGAAAACAGTACTACACTATGCTAAATACTATCATATATTTTATTATTATACTATAGTAAAAGTACCAAAACATGCATGGGAATGAATGATAAATACTGAGTTCAAGATAACAGTTTAGGAAGGAAAAGAAATAAGATCAAGGAGGAGTTTATAAGGGGTTCAAGTTTCGAGTTTTTATTTAAATTCCAGCCAGTTAACATATACTATAATAATACTTTCAGTGCAGAATTTAGTGAGTCATCACTTATATGCAATACCCAGTGCCCATCTTAATGTTTTATGTAACTAAAAAATATATCTGAATATAGCATCATGTTAAGACTAAATGAAGATGTGTGACAGACAGGCATATATATATATACTTTACATTATCCCCTTTTCATGTGTGCATATTTGAAATCTCTCAAATTTTTAAAAAGATTTTATTTATTTATTTGACAGATCACAAGTAGGCAGAGAGGCAGGCAGAGAGGGGGAGAAGCAGACTCCCTGCTGAGCAGAGAGCCCAATGCGGGGCTCAATCCCAGGACCCTGGGATCATGACCTGAGCCAAAGGCAGAGGTTTTATTTAACCCACTAAGCCTCCCAGGCACCCCTGAAATCTCTCAAATTTTAAAAACAACTTTTTAAAAAATAAACACTCTAGGTATATAGTTGTTTTTAAATAGAGTATGCCCTCTGCTTTTAAAATCACCATTAATAAAGTTTAGTTAATGTTCCTTACATTTAGATGCAGAAAAGAATTAAAATTTTTAAAACAGACGAGTTATATTGGCAAATAACTGTCTTCAGAGTTTGACAACATTTCTCGCATCACCAGAGACCTACACAGCCAAGGAGAAATACCCTAGGACAATTACCAATATTTTACATCATTTATAATGGAGCTGAGCCCACAGCTTGATTATTTGTGAAATTCACTATGATTCACATCAATTCACACTGATGATTTGTGGGGAGGGAAGAAGGATTTTCTGGGAGTACATTTGGGGGGCAGGCATCAGGGAGAAGGGGATGGTATTATTTGTGGAGGAAGGGCCTAATGGCATGGTATGAAAACAGCCATAGTAGGTTTAAGCCCTGGAAACTTATGCAAAACTATTAATAAGAATTAATCTCTTTTTATATTGTAATTTAAATTCAGTGAACTTTAATCTCAAGTATAAAGTCTAAAACTCTCTCCTAATTAAGAAATTTTGCACATATTGATTTGCTACATATTTCTAATTTGTTGTTGTTGAAGACATTATATTCTATTCTTCAAATATTATTAATGATGCCTTGATTAATCAAAGGAAAGACTCAAGGAAAGAATAAGCAACCCTTTTGATTCTCTTATCTTTCTACTTATCTCCCATTACATTATTAATAGGACAGTTTCCAGAATATGGGCAGAAAAAAGGGAAAGGAGATTAAACATAATTATAGGAATTTTACCATGGAGTTTGACATGAATAGAAATTGAAAATATTAGATATTTTAATTTTATGGTAACATATTGACTTTATATATTCATTCTCTGTTTTTACCCTATCTCAGCAACTAACTGATTATTAGTTTTGGTTCAAAATATTCCATCATATTTACAAATATCCTGCATATTATTTATTTCTCACAAACACCTTCCACCAGAAATGGAATACTTCTGAACGTGTGCCTCAGGTGGTGACGATCTCTGTCATCTGAGTCAAACCATGTCGTCCCTGATACTTAGATCAGCCTTGCCTTCTTGTTGATTACACTGTGACGCCATCCTTCTCATCCACAGCCACTCAAGAAGAAACAAGGATTAAGGGGGACTATGACACTGGATTTAATGGAAGGATGTATATTAAACACATAACTGTCAAGGTAACAGGATATTTAAAATGACTTTTGGTGGACTTAAGGCTGAGGACAAAGATAACTCTCTCTCTCACACACACACACACACACACACACACACAGGTAACTGAAATTGAACCAGATAAGTCCTCAGGGCTTACTCAGAATCAGCCAACCTAGTTTTAAAAAATAAAAATAAAATAAACGACTAGAGAAGATGGAGAAGGCTGAAAAAGAAATGGATAGTGCACCTGGGTTGGGGCAAGTACCATGACTGTTCCTTCTATAAGTAAAAGGGACCAAGACAATATCTTGCTGATGTTGGCTTTGTCTTACCCGGGTTGGGCACCTGTTTATGCAGTGAGCTCACTATCTGCCCTCTGTGGATGGGGAGAGGCCAAGAATTGGAGAGACAACAGCAAGGCACAAAGTGGGAACCACCAGAAGAGCCAGCTCTTCTCCACCAGCTGGTGTGGCAAGGATGCATGGCCCTTCCTTGTCTGGCACGTGGGAAGGGGTCACACGCGAGCCACACTGAGGATGTGACATGCAAGGGGCTGGTCTGACCACCCAGGCACCTTCCACTCTCAGCCAGAGGCGGCAGGGCATTCCAGAGACGGAAGGGCTCTAAGAGATCAAGAAAGAGATGACCTCTTTCTGCACAGTGGGGACAGAGCGCTCTGAAGAATACACCCTCCCCACTCCTAGAGGGAGCACACAGGGTGTAAAAAAGAAAGAATGAAGCCAGTTTTAGCCAGTGGTTGTAATAGTAGCCCAGAGGGCACCATGGCAGGGCCAGAAATCCAAGAGGACCTTTGAGAGCTCTCCTGTCCCCTCCCACCCTCACTCCAGAGGGAGGGGAGGAAACAGGGGTGCAGTTCCCCTCCGCCACCCCACCCCTGGCCCACTGAAAACCCTGGGCCTGGGCTGGGGACAGGTAGAGGGTTTCAGTGGGAGAGAAGGGGAAGAACATGGTCTCAAAAGAGCTGGTATAGGTTTTTTAACTGAAAGAGATCAGAGATTTCAAGAAATCTACCTGAGGTGTGACTAAGGGACAGGACCGGGAAAGTAAAGCAATAATTAATTAATTAATTGATTGATTGATTTTTAAAAATTGACTATTTTTGAAAGATACAAAAAATCAAATCCTGTCTTTTTCATACTCTTACGAAGTTCAGACTGTGCAGTCAACTGATACATGCACAGACTGGCTGAGTCCTGGGAAAAATTCGGAGCGATGAGGAAAGGGGCAGTTCAAAGGAAAGAAGTGCAGGATGAGGGAGAATGAACCAGACAAAAGTAGGGGCCAAGGGGGGGTGGGGCAGAGTGGGAAGGAGGAAGGAGAAGAAACAGCAATGCTGGATCATCGCTGCAAATACGGCTGATATGCGCCTTCATACAATCCGATGAACAACATTACACAGAAAAAACCACTTTGGCTCAGTTTCTTTACGTCTATGCTCCTCTGCACTCTACTTTCAACCTTTAAAGAATAAGTTACACTCAGTGCCAATCCTGTTAATAAGGTAAAGTGGAAGCGAGTACAGGATAGGAATTAACAGCGCCAGATCTGTAGCCAAAATGCCCGAGTTCAAATCCTAGCTCTTGCACTTAGTAACTGGGTGCTTCAGTTCCCACATCTGTAGAATGGGGAGAACAATTGTATCTTCCATGAAGCATGGCTGAGGGGATTCAATGAGTAGCTAGAAGAAAACCTGCCATTAGGAAAAGTCCCATGAACTTCATCACAGCATTAACTGATGTAGAGAACGCTCTTTAAAAATCTAAATTATGGATGTCTAACATGTTACCCTGACTGAGTTTTGATTCTACTTAATGTCAGGAGCTGATTTCCTTATGGAAGCGCACTTTCTGGAGGAAAACATGAAGAATTTGTATGCAGGTGTTACACAAAACTCGAATGGCAGAGAGAACTCTTGAGAAAACTTCCAATTTACTTGACTAGAAATGTATTAACATGGCTGTTTTAAATATTTTCTATATATAAAGCATAACCAAGCATGTAAATACATATGTAAGAGCCAATAACCTATGAGCAGGTACAAGTAATCCACTCCGAGTAAGTATACATAAAGAATATAATCCATAAATGGCCCTTCATTTTAACATTCTAGAAAAATCATTTCTGGTATCAAAGCCAGTATCAAAGTTACTTGAATTATAACTAAGCACATAGTAGGTGCTCAATAAATCTTTGCTGAGCATGATGAAACATAATAAGTCCTATATATATTCAAGCAGGGTGTTTTTCTTTGCTTCAGTGAATGACTTCTTTTGAATTGGTCTCTAAGTGTGTTTATCTCCTACGTGAATCCCATTTAGTACAAGGCCACACTGAATCACTGTCACGAACAGCCTAAGGACAAAAATCAGAAACATAATTTATTTTCTTGTTAAAAATAAAACTGCACCATGACTTTTGAACCAATCTAATGCATAAATACATATTTTGGGTGATTCAATGGCAGCATATCCAATTCAAATGCCACCATATTATAAAACCAACTGACTGCCATCATTCACTTATACTTTCAATATCAGAGAGTTATTTCACATCTACTTCCATTTTTCCTCATATGGTAGAAATCCAAACTACTAATTAATACTGCCTCCCACCCACTCTCAAGTAAACTAGTCACAGTCTGTGATTCCGGTCTCACGAAACAGCTGTCACACTATGATGCCCTGTTGCCTCCTTTTGGTGCTCAGCCTCAGAGACTTAGAATCAGACCCTGGAAGCCTTCCTCAGACAACTGGGAACAACACATGTGAATTGAGGTTTAAGAGCAAAAGTGGACTTTTGTAATCTGCCTATTGCACACAAACAACCTCTTACCATTTTTGACACATGTAAGTATGGCACTTGTAAAAATGATGCAACTAAAGAATAGGAAGAGATTAGAGAAGGGGACCTAGAATAAGAGAAGTTGAGAGTGACACTAGGTGTTATACAGAACTAATGAATCATTGAACACTACATCAAAAACTAATGATGTACTATAGGGTGGCTAATTTACATAATAAAAAAGAAAGTGTCAGGCAGGTTATGTCTACAAGACTGGGGTGCATGATAGAAGATACACATAAGATAGAAAGATGGATAGATTAGATAAAGAGATAATTAATAGAAGGTAGAAGATGGATAGATGATAGATATGTGAATGGATGGGAGGGGGGATGATAGAAGATACAGGTAATGATGATGATGATAAAGACTGATTGACAGAGGGATAAATAAATAGATAATATATATTTTTAAATGAAAGTAACAGATGTGAGGCACAGGACTAACAGAAGAATCAAAAAGCCCAACTGCATTACAAGTCAACTCAAAAGTATTGACAGACAGAGTTCTTGAGTCATCAGAATGCCCAGATAACACTATCAACATGTTCACATACTAAGCATTTACTCAGCTGTACTGGGCTGGCACCTCACACATGCTCTCCATATGTACTATCTCATCAACACCTCAGAGCCTTTTCAACTGTACAAAGATTCAAAGTAGCTCAAAGAGAAGGGAGACATTGGGAGGCATGAGTTGACACACCTTGTAAGGTCCAAACTCCTCCCAAGGGAAAAAAAAAGGGGGGGGCTTAATGATTATCTGTAAGGTTGGAATTGAAGCAGAATCAATGTTGTGTACCCATGGAATATTGGGACAATTTCTCTCCACACTCTTCGACTGATAAGACACCTAACTTCAAAAACACTACCATGAATTTGGAAGATATTTTAGTTACATTTTATTTCATGAACAAAACATCCATGTACACTTGAGATGGATAACATACATATGGTGCCAGAAATGTAGTAATTCAGGTGATGGATGATGTCTGATGAACACAGAGTGGTCATCAGCCCAGTGATGGAGCCCACGGGAGCAGGCAGATGACAAAAGCACACATCATTCCAGACTCCACATTCTGGCTGGGTCACCTTGACCACTCTGAACCTCATCTTTCTTCAACTGGAAAATGAGGGTAGTAATACTCATCTCATGAAGTTACTTCCAAGATTAAGTAAGATGAATCATAGGAAATTGCTTATATACAATTGCCTTTGACCTACAAAAATGGCAATTTCCTGTGGGTTAACCTATTCTATATGAACTGCCAGTACATAGTAAGGACTCATTATGTAGTAGTGGGAGTGGGCTGAGGAGAAGAAGGAGTTTCTAGTTCAAGGACCTCCATGGCTCCCTCTCCCCCTACCCACTCGGGTGACTGGAGCCATCAGTAGAGAACAGGAAGCCAAAGAACCAGTTAGAAAAGACTTTACGCAATTGCTTTTGCTACCACAGTTGAATCTCTAAGTTGAGTAATAGTTGAATACCAACTGTTACCAATTACCCAGAGGTTCCAAGGCTCATTCAATGTATTACCCAGCCATTTCATCTTTGTGGCTATGTAGCCAAAGGCTGACATTATCAACAAAGCACATTTCTACCATACATGGACCTGTGGTGATTGGGAAGATGGCTAAAGAGGAGGAGGCAAAGACCAGGACCAAGGTGTCTGCACGTCTGTATGGAGGCCTGTGACAAAAGGCAGGCAAAGACGTGCATAGAAGTTCAAGATTCCACAGCCTGCAAAATTTGTTCAGGACACATTCCTGGGATGCTCTTATTATGATGAAATCTGTCTTCACCTTTTATACCAAAAACTGCTGATTGGTGGCCCACTGTTGAATTCTACTCTAGTTACTTACTTCGAGGAGAGGGAGGGAGCGTGCATGAAGGAGAGCAAGCAGGTTCATGCCCAGCCACTAGCTGACACGGGTTCTATTATTTTATTCCACCTTAAAACATCAATTTTTTCACCTTTTTGTTATTATCGCAAGTATGAATGCAGAAGTTTTGATCAAGTATACACCACTGGCCAGGACTCAGTATGTCTCGTTTGCTGACAAATGGGCAAATCCCTTGACTTCCTCCTTTCATTTTGATATAGAAAATACGCTTGTCAACATAAAAAAGAATGCTTGGAAGTAAGTCTTCACAAGCAGCTTCACCCAGGCTGAGACTTATTTATGTTAAATACAGTCATCAAGAGGTTAAAGTACATTTTTATTAATGAGCTTTATAATTTTCTAATTTTTCAGAAATCCACAAAGTGATGTTTACATAATAATCCTGAAACTTACACAAAATCATAGCTGCTACTACAAAACTATTTAAAATCATAACCTTGTCATTTACTATATTGTTAGTTCAGTTGCATTAACAGTTTAGAGAGCCTGATACACAAAATATGGTGCATTTAAAAATGAATACTATCTCACCCCTGTCACCAAATAGATTTCATTGTTTAGCTTAGAAGTTCCAGGACAATTATATATGAGAAAATGTAGACTCCAGGGCCCCACCTACCAAAGATTCTGATTCAGTGAGCCTGAGGTAGGATACAGAAACCGGCATTGTTAGTGAGAGCCCCAAGTTCTCCACACCTTTGGAGAAGCACATTTTATGAGCCAAGGAGAGGCAGCTGAAAAGCCTCTGGTCACACAGACACAACATTGTTAGTGCATTGAGCTGTTCCCCAAGTTTCCACAGGCTACAAGGCTCTACTAAGTCACAGACGCTAACAGTAGAAATCCTTTCTCTAAGAAGGACCTGCCTTGTTAGGAAATTAATGCCGTATGGAAACTTTTTCATAGTGAACTCCAATCAAGCAAGTATATTTAATAAGTTAAATATACTTTTTTCTTTTTTTAATGAAAATTTTTTTTAATTTTATTTTTTCAGTATTCCAAGATTCGTTGTATACTTTAAATCCATCTGATTTAAGCCCATGCCATCCTTTGGTGGACACCAAGAAGAGCCATTGGCCAACGTCTATTTATGTTTCTATTTAACATTCTCTTTTCCTGGTACTATAACCCTATTTCTGTATCATCTCTTCCTGAGGTTTATATCCCAAACTAGTTATTTCTACCACTTTCCTCTAGATCCTCTCCATATTATCTAAATCTTAAGATAATTGACAACCAGAGCTGCCATTCACCCACACAATGACTTTCTGTGAATTCGGAACAAGACACATTCCTCAAGACACTTTACTTCCATCTCATGCAAAATTGTCACCAATACTAATTTTGTTGACAGAAATTTGCTTAATAAATATACAACTACATAACGTCTTTCATGTGACTGGCAGATTATGTGTATCATATATAATACAATACATATTATATAATATATAGATATATATAGACACACATACATGCACAGATCCCAGTTGGCCCATGCACACCACAGACGGTGGCCCCTAGCAGATAAACTTTGGGAACATTTGCATTTTTTGCACAAAAATTTCTACTCTAGGTCCAAATACTGATATTTCCCATCACCAAGGAAATGGAGGTGGGGTAAATCTTTTGATGGTAATTATGACTTACGTCTTCAGGCAGAACTCTGTTCTATAACTTGCTGCCCTGTGGGTGTAATGTTTGGAATAAGTTGGATTACTGGGAAATTAGTCTCTTTAATAGGCACCCTATTTATGGAAAAAAAGAATAGTGTCAATTCAAGTTCTTACCATTTAACTAGAGAAAAACGGAGGGTGGGAAAATCTGCATAAACACAATGGCAAAGAAATATTTTGTCAAGAAGTAAACTGCAGTCTACAGGGCTGAGGAGTAACGTCTCTAGATGTGCCTTAATCTACAAAATGAAGTGGAGAATTAATGCAATCAAGCTTGCTTTCTTTTCTCCCTCCGTTTTTCTCCCACTCTCCTCACTTTCAAAGAAAAGTACTGTATGGGTAATTGAGGCAGAGGGATTTTTTTCCTTGAATAATTCAGGAAATTGCCTCAATTTTCCTCCTCACTTTTCACTACATTTATTTGTGCAGACTCAGACCACATCTACATAATGAGATATATTTCTACCACACAATCAACAAGGTATTTTGTTCTTTTGCCTTATTTTTTCAATTGATTATGTGACGCTTAACTGTATCAACCATATGTTGATCTGACTTCTTAAGAAGGAAAAAGAAAAAAGACTGGACCAGCCATATTGGCCTTGACCTCTGCCCCTGTCACTCTGACTGCCTGAGCCAGGTTCTGGCTATTTCAAAGCAGCAAGCAGGACTCTCTCCAACGAGTATATTTTATTAACAAGGTTGACCTGTCCCTTAATAAATCAGTAGGATCTCAACTTCATTCTGGAGAAACTGGATACAAGATGATCTAAGAATCCCCGCAAGCTTCTTCTGAAAGCCAATAAAAAGTTGATGGATCTAAGACCCGTTATAAATTCTGTATCTGAAGTTGGGTTTTGGATTCAGAAATGGCTTTGAGTCACCACCAAATGGCTTGTCTCAATTGAGTGAGCTTAGCTTATGCAAGTATATCAGGAATTTTCTTCCAGCCAATCTCACAAACACATAGAATCCTGTTTACAACTATTTACATCTCTGAGGAGGTATCTAGATACTTTCTCATTATGTGAAAGTGTTTCGAAATGTTCAATGTGGTTACAAATATTACAACATACTTATTCACTCTTGTTGCTATATAATTCATGGAAAACTCCCCATGTTATTGTTTCCGAGGAATTTTCTCTCACTAACCAAGCACTCACGAGATATAAGCACAACACTGCTTGGTCCAGAGACTCCTTCTCGATAACACAGCCATCGCTGTTGACTCAGAAGGAAGCATTTCTTACAGAATGTCAAGCACTTCTCACCCAGATGCAGGATGTGGCTTGCTGTCCGTTCTCTGGCTTTATAAAACATGGCATCATCCCTGAATGAGAATCAGGTCTACCCAGCAGGGGGCTAAGTTATTAAATAATGATGCTAATAATATCTGCACTATGTCTGTGTCTGTTAGATGGATTTGCTATCCTAAAATTTTAACCTCTTATTTCCCTCTCCTAAATTCCTCATCATTTGTTGGTTGCTATAGCTCCATTTACTTTTTTTTTTAAGTTTTTATTTTAATTCTGGCTAGCTAATACATGGCATTTTTATTAGTCTCGAGTATACGATACAGTGACTCGACACTTCCATACGTCATCCGGTGCTCATCATGACAAGCGTCCCCCTTAATCCTCATCACCTACTTAAGCCATCACCCCACACAACTTCTCCTCTGTTAACCATCAGTTTGTTCTCCATAATTTTCTGTCTCTCTCTCTCTCAATATCTCTCAATATCTCTCAATCTCTCTCTCTCTCTCCATCTTTCACATTGCTTCTTTGTCTTGTTTCTTAACTTCCACATGGGAATGAAATCACATGGTATTTTCTTTCTCTGACATGTTTCACTTAGCATTCTACCCTCTAGCTCCATCTATGTCATTGTAATGGTAAGATTTCATTCTTCTTATGGCTGTGTTATACTCCATTATATAGATAAACCACAACTTTTTAAATTATTTTATTTAAATTCAATTTAGTTAACAAATACTGTATTATTAGTTTGAGGGGTAGAGTTTAGGGATTCATTAGCTGCAAATAACACCCAGTGCTCATTACATCAAGTGCCCTCCTTAATACCAATCACCCGATTATCCCATCTCCCCACTCACCTCCCCTCCAGCAACCCTCAACCTGCTTCTTATAGTTGAGTCTCTTATTCCATTTTCATCTTATTTTACTTTTTCTGCCCTTCCCCTATGTTCATCTGTTTTATTTTGGACACAGCAACTTCTTGCTAGACACACCTCCAAAGGCAAGGGAAACAAAAGGTAAAATGAACTATTGGAACTTCATCAGGATAAAAAGCTTTTGCACAGCAAAGGAAACAGTCAACAAGACCAAAAGACAACCAACAGAATGGGAGAAGACATTTACAAATGACATATCAGATAAAAGGCTAGTATCCAAAATCTATAAAGAACTTATCAAACTTAACATCCAAAAAACAAAAATATTCAGTCAAGAAATGGGCAGAAGACATGAACAGACATTTCTCCAAAGAAGACATACAAATTACCAATAGACACATGAAAAAGTGCTCAACAACACTCAGCATCAGGGAAATACAAATCAAAACCACAGGGAGATACCACCTCATACCGATCAGAATGACTAAAACGAACAACTCAGGAAACAAGAGATGTTGGTGAAGATCTGGAGGAAGGGGAACATTTTTGCACTGTTGGTGGGAACGCAAACTGGTACAGCCACTCTGGAAAATAGTATGGAGGTTCCTCAAAAGCTTTAAAATAGAGCTACCCTACAACCCAGCAATTGTACTACTATGTATTTATCCAAAGGATATAAACATAGTGATTCCAAGGGGTACCTGCACCCCAATGTTTATAGCAGCAATGTCCACAATAGCCAAAATGTGGAAAGACCACAGATGTCCATCAACAGCTTAATGGGTAAAGGACATGTGATACATATATACAATGGAATATTACTCAGCCATCAAAAAGAATGAAATCTTGTCATTTGTATAACATGGATAGAAGTAGAGGGTATTATGCTAAGCGAATTAACTTAGAGAAAGACAAATATCACATGATTTTACTCATATGTGGAATTTAAGAAACAGTCCCATTTGCTTCTAATTCCGTTTCTCTTTGGGCAGGGAGTGGCAGGGTAGGTCTTTCCTTTATTTCCTACCTTCCTTTTTGTTAGAAACAGTGTTTTTTCCTTTTCAGTTCTTATCTCTTTGTTCTTTACCCTCAAAATACATTATTTTTCCTTGAATTTCCTTGTTGGAAAAACCCCACCACATCTAGAAATTTCTCAAGCTCCTTGGTCTAGTATCAGAAAGGCTATTCAAGTCTTCAATCTTTTGATTTTTGTGTTTAAGATAGGTTTTATCCTTTCGCATGTGGCTTTCCAGTTTTCCCAAGATCATTTACCAAAGCAACTACTATTCCTCCACTATATATTCTTTGATACTTTGTTGAAAATCAGTTGGCCATATATATGCAAGGGTTTATTTCTGGGCTCTTTGTTCTGTTACATTGATCTATGTGCCTGCTTTTATGCCATCTCCAAGCAGTTTTAATTTCGATAGCTTTGTAATACAGTTCAAAATAAAGAAGTATGATGCCTCCAGCTTCTCAAAATTGCTTTGGCTATTTGGGGTCTTTGGGGTGTGTTAATTAAATCAAGGAGAGAATCCTTTCAAATATATATGTATACGTTTAAAGTCAAGTTGGCATGTAATAAACTTTAACTACCCCACAGTTTTGTTTGTTGATTACAGCTCGGGAAAGCTGGGGGGATGGAAGACAGAGAAGGGAAGAGGAAGGAAAGGCAGGGGAGGGCCGGGGAGGGAAGACCTGGGAAGGGAAGGGGAGGGAGGGGAGGAAAGGGAGGGGAGAACAGGGGAGAGGAAGGGAGAGGAAGAGAAGGGAGGGAAGGAAGAAGAAAGGAAGGAAGGAAGGAAGGCAGGCAGGCAGGCAGGCAGGCGCTAGAAGTCACCCACCTAGCCAGGAATGTACCTCCTTTAACCCAAACACACCTCTACCTGCTAACAGGTAGTGCTGTTAGGCAGCACTCCCCACTCCATGGCCCTCCCTTCAGTTCCCAAAGGGCATCACCCTCACACACCCCCAGTCTTCCCAGTTGTCAGGCATGATTGTTAAGGGTATAGACTTCAGGGTCAGATAAACCTGCCCTGGAACCCCAGCTTTGTGATCTTCAGCAAGTGACATAACACCCTCAGGGCTTCAGTTTTGTCCTCTGTTAAGTGGGGATAATCATAATAGTTGCTGTTGTAAATCATTAACATTAAATAGTTGCTGTTTAATAATTGCACAAAGCGATTATTAAAGAGAAACACTGAGCACGATGCCTGACACGTATGGACCTGGCTTTAGGGACTAACGTTCCGTGAACACTCTCACCTGCCAAGCAGTGAGCTAACCACTTAAGTTGCATCATCTCTTGGCAGCATTGTACCTTAGGTGTGCTGTTATCCACATCTTCTAAAGGAGATCTATGAGCACCAGAGTGAGTTCTCCAAGGAAGGTCTTACTCATAGTCACCACCTAGATAGCTAAGCCCTGGCCAGCAGGGCACTGAGCCAGATCCAGTCGTGGTGGACAAGACTGTTATCCCATGGTTATCCCTTCTGTGCTGCAGGTGCAGTGGCCATCTCAGCTACTTGGCAGACCCCTCTACCTGCTTCATCCTGTGGAACCCAGATTTGCGATGCCCTGGGGAGGGGAACAGCAGCCACACATGTGCCTGCGGAGATGTGGTGCCACATTAGGAGACCAGGAGTGAACACCGAAAGTCTCAAGGTCTTCAGAGCAAAAAAAAAAAAAAATATGTGTGTAGAGAAGGTCAATGAGCCAAGGCTGCCATCCTGGACCACCCAATCTTAGTCTCCTCTTTCTGACCAGGGGGCCACCCCTGCAGGACCTCAAGGGACTTTGCAGGGCCTAGTGTACAAACTTCGGCTACAAGCAAAGACAGACATTTTTAACATCGCTCACAGCAGGATGTCTTTGTAACTTCTGGTCCACTACAGCCTATCCTAAATGGGTAATCAGACCTGCAGGTATTAATTAAACTTATGGTTCTATTCATTGTAGCACTCTGGGGATTGAACAGACAGCAAATAGCAATAAGTACTTCTGAATGTTCTCTTTGGCTTAATTACTGTTCCATAGTTAGTCCATCAAATTGATGTACAATCAACAAGGCTGTGCTTACTTACACGGCTCATGTAGAGTGAGAATGTTCAGGAGCTGCCGAAATCTTTCTCTCAGCGGCTGAGTCTACTGGAGAATCAGAATAGGACAGACCCAAGGAACCCTTTAATCCTGTCCATCATAAATCAGTTGGACAAGAGCACCTCCCCCCCTAGTCGGCATATTTCTTTTCAGACATAACCTTGATTGGCACTGGAAGGTGCTTTGGATGAAGTACGTTGCCATACCTGCTCTACACAGGACAAAAAGAAGTACAGAGCTCCCGAGCACCCATGTTTTTTAAGCCTCATATACAGTCAACTTAGGTAATTAAAAGTACAGATTCCTGAAATCTAAAGAGAATTTAGAGGCTATCTAATTCCAAACCTCATTTTACACAAGATGACACTGACACCAGAGTAGAAAAGTGGCTTGACTAGGTCAGACAATGTCTTAGCAAGGGACTCTTGGGTTGCAATAAAGAGAGACCCACTCAAGCAAGCTTAATTAAGGAAGGGAAGATTTATTATTAGAGTCCAGGAGAGTCTCATGGAATCCAGTCGGGGCTTTGCAAGACATGGAAAGTCACTGCCTCTTGGTTCTGCTTCCTCCTGCACATCTGCTCCCTCCTCCCACCTGCCACCTTCTTCAGTCCTCTCCCTCGTGACTTTACCTTGCATGTGGCTTTGAGTTGCCATGGTATCCAAATCTGATGCCACCTTCCTATGACCTTCCCTCTTCGAAGCCCAACCCCTTCTAACCACCTTCTTCAAATTCTGCAAGTTGTGAATTTCACTGGCTAGAGTTCAGGTATGATACAATCAGCTGTGACCAGGATGCATGGGCCACCTAGGCCCACACTTCAGCAGAGATTGTGGAGGGAGGCAGAGACACACAGAAATCCAAAGTAGCTGCAGAGCCAACGGAACTCTCCAGATTTTCCAACTCTGCATCTAGACTCCTTCCTATGCTGTGATACCACCTCTCAATTCCAGTCCAAGGATTATTTTTCATTTAAAGGGGAAGGAGAGTTTGGAGCTATAACTGCTCAGATAATGATAGCTATGTAGGAGTGACCTTCGTGCGGCCACATGTAAAAATGAGAGGAAACCATTGCCATTTCCCTGCATATTGAATCTCCATCCATAAGTCCACTAAGAGAGAAAGGGAGAGACCATCCGGAACAAAGGCAAAGAATCACAACACAGATCCTGGACCATCCATGCTTCTCCTAGAAATAGCATGTTTCAGTGATGTTAGAGATCCTTTAGCAGGTCTTAGAATCCAAGTGATAAGCAGAATGCCATAAAATCAACTCACTCTCCTGGAAGAATCCAATAATGATATTCATACCTCATCCTGTAGTATATGAACTATTTCAATTGGCCATACTCTTTAGAAAGGAATACACTGTGCTGTTTTAAATTCAGATTTTAGTTATCTTTCTGTTTCCTCCCTCCCACTGAATTAAATTTCCTTCTACTTAGCAAAGGAGGCAAGATCCAACACTTTGATTCATACTTCTCTCTTGCCCTACCTCTTCTCCTGGTCTGCCTCTTTCCTTCTGCTCTCTTTTACAGGAAAAATAAGGGAGAGTTTAAACGAATTTAAGCAGATAGTGAAAGGAAAACATTTAAATTATAAATAATAGGTGAGAGTTTGGATTGTTGTCCTTGAAAAGGAAATCACGTCAAGGGAACAGGTGCTGAGGTGTTGGCTAGGAAACCAAGGTCAGGCCTGGCTAAGGGATATGCCAGCTGCAGGAGTAGACGGTCCTCTGGGTCCTGAGTGTTTTGAGTGGCAATGGGCTTTAAGGGATCTCCTAGACCTCTTTTCAAACATGTCAGCCAGACGTTGGTGAGCCCTGGTCACCCTAAAAGATCCTATTCACCTATTCACCTCTTACCACCATGACCCCCCAGAGCAACCACACTGGGGCGGAAGGAGCATAAAGTGTCAACTCTAGGCTCTGACACCAAGTGCTGATGCAAACCATTCACCTTCCCACCCTTTTTGCTCCCTGAAACACAGGGAATTTGGACCAAGCGATCTTATTCAAGGTAGATCTTGACCTTCCAGATTTTAGTCTCCTTTGAAATATCCAATGCATGCTACACACACATTTCCCAGAGAAACGCACAAACACCTCAAGTGTACACTTTTAAGGGATCCATCTACAAGGAATAGTTTCCTCCCCAAACTATCTTTGAACCTGTTATTGATTCATAAACCCCAAGTTAATAACTACTGAACCAGACAAATTCTAACAAGGCACTTCTAACTCTGTAATCCCCCAAACTACCCATGGAATAAAGCAGTGCAGCAGTCTGTGAGGCCTGTGATAGCATCAATTCAACCTTCTCCTTTTACAGATGAAGAAACAGAGCAGAGAGCTTGGACCACAGAACATGTAATCATGGAGTCTGTGGGACGGGGATGAGAACCTGCGCCCTCTGGCTCAGGTGTCCCCCTTGCATTCCATGGTAGAGGTCCAGCCAAGCATTGGTGATGCCTGGTTTCCATGGGGCTCCTTAAGCTACAGCTCCCCTCACACCTGTTTATTGTCATGATCTCCTGGCTTGAGAGAGCAGACAGGACCTAGTCCTGGAGTTCTGAGCATTCCAATGAGAGAGACTGGATGCCTCCTTGAGTTCTAGTGGCTGCAGGACCAAGGCTAGGTGGTCGGCTAGGCCGTGCATGGAACCAGTGAGTGGCCAGCAAGTAGAACTGTCCCATGACCAACAGGGTTTCATTCCAAAGGGCAGATGTAGGAACCACTACATAGGTGGTTCCTACAGACACCATCTGAATTCCACAGCGGCCGGCCAATCTGAGACAAACTGTGCGTTCTCTCTTCCTAGTGAGACTACAGCTTGGGAAAATCACAGAGTTCCTTCATGCCCTGCCCTACCTAAAACCTCGGGTTTTTTGATAACAATGCTGCAAAGTCGTGTCACATTCTGTAAATCACACGTATGGAGAAGAAGGCTTGAAGCATTTTCTCAAGTTTGTATAAAATCCAGATATTTTTTCCCCCCTTTTTGCCAGTCTCCACGCGCCGTGGGTGTCTGGGTGGGTGGATTGAGTGACATGTTAGTAAGAAAGTTCCCTCCCCTTGTGAAGCTCCTCGAAAAAGGAGTCAGAGAGATGGCACTTGAGAAAGTGACAGGCGGATCATGTAGCAGTGCCGCTGATGAAAAAACGTTTAAATCTGCCAGGATCTGGAATTCAGAGCAGCGCCAGGACAGAGGAGGGAGTGAGGCGAACTTCACTACCCTGCGTTAGGCTGTGTTTGCATCTGGGACAAGCCACCCGCCGCCTCCCCCCCCAGCCCCCCAGAGGCATTTGTGACCCTCCCCCCTCTCTTCCAACTTCCTGCAGCTCAGAGAGGGACCCTGGCAGCCACCCAAGCATCCTCACCTCCCACGCGTTCCCCGAAGCCCCCCCTCCCCTCGCTGGCTGCAAGGGTCTCCCATTATCCCCTGTACCTGCCACACGAGCAAGTCAGCTGTGTAACCTGCCAGAGATCAGAGTCTGAGGACATGCCACGGTGGCACAGCCATGACATGAGAACAGATGGAAAACTTCTCGGGAACAAAATGTGCACACACACACACACAAAATGGATTCTGGCTTTGAAGTGTATATTCACGGTGCAGCTTTCAAGTCTTCTGAAAGGCCCACCCAAGCTCCAATCTGACCTACTTAGGCGGTGTTCTTATTTATGTCTCCGACGAAGGAGCTGTATATTTAGCCAATGAGGACTCTCTATCCCCCCATGCCCACTTCGGCACGTTTATAGAGCCGAGCAATTTTCGCTTGTTAATTTTTCCCCAGATCGCCTCCAAAAAAAAAAAAAAAAAAAAAGTGGATACATAAGTTAAACACTGCTAAAAATCCATGAGCTCCAGGAATTCTGCATAAATGCATTCGGATTTTCATTGAGCGTGTGGGGTAATATTGCTTAAAAGAACAAGAACGAGACTACCGCCGAGCAGAGCTGGTTCGTCTCCCCTTAGCTGGCAAACCGGCCGCCTAGCTCGGCCGTTATTAACGCTGCAGTCAGATTGACGGATGCTCCAACATGTAAACTGCGGAAACGTCTACTCGAAGAGTCTGCGTGTGCAAAGCAAAGTGTAGCATTGAAGCTATTATCCGGCTGACAGAAGCCAAAATAGACATTAGTTTCAATTATCTGGGTTTTCAGGAGAAAGCCTTTTTAACCTTGATTATCAAGATAATTGCCTTGACTCTCACCCCTTGCACATATAATCAAAACCATAAAGCTTCAATCCCCGTAGCAAGCAGCTGCCTCAAATCTTTTTCGGAAGTAGTGGGTATAAAGTAAGAGGGGAACGTGTGAAGAGCGGACCTCCAGAAGAGGATGTTGATTCTTGCAGGTTTGTTTGAAGGAGTCCTCCGAAGAGAGCTCTTCAACAAGGAGTAAATATAAGGAGGTCTCATCTCTCAGCACTGAGCGCTCGAGTCCCTTTGATTTTGTTGGAAATAAAAAAGGTCAGTTTTAGGGAATTCGGGGCCCACTGATTCCATGCATGTTAGGACGGATGTGTCTTCCCCTTCCTAATAAATTTGCTAATCCCACCCCTTCGTGCTAGAGAAAAGCCGGCTGAGCGGTGGGTGACTAAAACAATACCCTACAAGGTCCTAACATATTATGTATTTTCTCTTCCAATGCTCCACGCAGGACTACGGTCTGTGTTTAACAGTAAGATTTTGTCGGCCCATCGCTCATCCTCTCGGTTAAGCCAAGGTGAGCGGAGCACCCCATGGAGCTCATGACTCTGTCTCCCAGCACCCACATTCTCCCGAGCTGTGGCCACAGGGGTCAGATCTCCTGCACATGGCACATGGCCCAGAGGCAGCAGTGACCACTGTCACCATCGTCACCATCATTATATCACCACGAGGACCCTCGGCAATGACCTCACTTGAAAGCATGACTCTGATGTACTTCTCCCTTCCTCTGCCCCCTTGTTCCTTGCCCCGGACCTATCGGTCCCTAAGAAGTTGCTTGAGCCTGAACTTAAAGCCCTCCTCCCTCCCCTCAGAAAAATGAGAGCTCCATTTCTAGGTAACACTCTTGACTGTGAGCCTGCTAAGTTGGCATCCTCTACTTAACCTACTTAGCTCAGCACGGTTAGATGAAAATAAACATGTGCACCCAGGGCATTTCTCTTATCTGCAGCTGGCTCCCAGGTCATGCTGGGACGGAGCTCATTGAGACACAGCAGGACCTTTGAACCTGGCGCCTGCAGCTCCGGCTAACAGCGCTGTAATGCAACACCAGGTTCCAAGTGCACCTGCTCTCCACACGGCAGTGAGAGTGATACCGGTGTGGGGATTAAATAGGTGACGCTTGTGTACACCACTCTCCAAATGACTGGCCCAGCATAGACAGCGCTGGAAGGATATTACCACAGACTCTAGTGTGTCTTCCCAAGGTCCCCTGTTGAAGCACCTTCTCCCCAGTGTGATGGCATTTGGAGGTGACTGAGTTTAGAAGAGACCATGAGGGTGTGTTCCTCCTGGAGGAAGAGACACCAGAGAGTTTGTTCTCTATGGATCTCTACCATGGGAGCACACAGCCAGCCAGGAAGAGACACTAAGCAGGAGTCTGGCCATGCTGTCTGGTGTCCTGACCCTGGACTCGCAGCCTCCAGACCTGTGGAACTAAGTGTCTGTTGTGCAAGTCCCCCCCAGTCCCCGGTATTTTGTTATGGGAGCCCCAGCAGACTCAGACAAACACGTTCTCATCTCCCAGTCGCCTCACCCCTTCTTAGCCCCACATTCCTCTTTTTCCAGCTGCGAACAACATCCCCACAGATGCCATCCCATGTTCTAAAGCTCTTTTCCTCCCTCAATCAATCTGAATATTCTGACTTACACGGAAGTCAAGCATTTACTGGGAATCTACTATGCACAATATGGAAGGCAGAATCTTACAAGACCGCGTGCCCTCCAGTTAAACAAGCGCTTTTGGCGTCCCTGGTTGCTGCTTGTGGTCCTGCTCACATCAGCTGTGATGCCGAGTTCAGAGAGCGAAGTAAATGAAATACAGCTATGTTGGCTTCTGCTCCATTAGGAAAGGGAAAAATCAATGTTTGCCAAATGTAGAAGGACAAAATCAATAGCAAAAGAAATTTTATTTTCAACCTTCTAAGGGAGTATTACAAAGAAGAGAGAGTGAAAATTATTATTATTTATTGATGTATATAGCACCTTCTGAAAGCCTCAAAGTGTTTTATGGAATTACAAACTGCCTTCCTCCTTTGCTGCGTACAGATCACTTTGTTCTGTTCCTACAGAACCCTCTAGAAGGGGGAGCACAGGAAGGATTAGGCCAACAGGATACTATAGTTAAAGGGGTGATTATTTAATATTGGTAACTCATTTCTTTATTAAAAAGCAGAAAGGAGTAATTAGTGTGATGAAGTTAGCACTCTCTACTCTTGTGGAAAGTTCTTGAAGAAGAAGCCGCCCCTTTAGATGTTAGATGGCATCATAATATATGTGGTTTGGCAGCAAGAGGAGAAAACCCGCTCTCCACCCTTCTCCCACGTTCCTTCGTTGGAACAGGCAGCACATTTGGGGGAGAATCAGCCACCTGCTGCCAACATCTTAATGCAGTTCCTGGCAGAGGAGTTTTGATAGATGGCTTCAAAGCCCTGAGTGTAAACTACTGAACAAAACTTTCCGGAGGATGAAACGTCAAAAGAGCGAGGTTGCAGGAAGCAGGGCTCCTGGAGGCTGGCAGCTGTCTGAAAAATCCACAGAGGGAATCGTCAAAATAAAACCTTACGAGAGTAGAGCGATTTCCACTTTTCAAGCTCCTCTCACCTGGTTTTTTGGTTTTTTGCTTTTTTTTTTTTTTTTTTTTTTTTTTATTTGAACTCTGTAACGATCCTTTAAGAAACGGAGGGCAGGATTATTAACCCCATTTTACAGAGGCTTGCAGAGTCTAAGTGACCTACCCAGAATCATTCATCTGTTTATTGTCAGAGCTCAGAATGGAATGTGGTCTCCTGGATTCTTAGTCGGAAGAAAGATGAGAGATTCCGTGGCTCATGTTGCCACCCCAAACAGGAATCCTGTCCGCAGCACCTCCGAGAGGCAGGCTAGTGCCTGCGTGATGGGTTTCCAACCTAATTTTTAAATGGTTGTTCAATCTTTTAACTATTAAAATACAAAGATCAACCTCCACATAGTGTTCCCTGATTTTCCTTCACTATGCCATCGACAACTCGTCTATCTGGTCCCACTGGACTGGATCCTGCCAGTAGGGAAGACAGCTAGGTATACACCCTGTATCTACTCTGACGAACACTTCCAGTTCCCTCAAGAATTGTTCTGTTTCATGGTTTCCAGATGGTTCCTTTTTCTGCCCTGGACTGTTCCTATCTGTCTGGATTACAGATTAAAATATCATGCTTAGAACCCAACAAAAATTCCAAGTATCTGGCATCATGAGACAGTAAGACCACTTCCTCTCATTTTCTGGGTGCTATTAGACTTGCTTTGAGGGGAATCTTTATTCTCACTGTGGATTCCAAGTGACCTACAAAATCTAAGGTCTTTTCCTAGAAATTGCCAGATCTTCCAACCACCAAACCCCCATTCTGTCCCTGTGCTGTTAATTACCTCAGCGAGGGGCTTCCCACTTAGAAATACTAAGTTCTCTCTCTATTCACACCCATTACATCAACCTATCAAGCTTTTATGAGTCCTGATTCTATCTTCTAGCACACTATTTATCCTGCATAGGTGTGCAGGTCAGACTTCCTGTGCATTCATTGAAAGCATTAATAAATCACTTCAGTGATCGGAGCCTAGAGTGCAGCCCTATAGCCGACCATGCAAGAGTTCTCACTGGTTAGTATTAGCTCATTAATCTACCCACTTTGGTCGTTCAAGTAGGAATGGATTTCCTCAACTAGCATTCAGTTCACAGGCTTCTGGTCAGGCACTGCCCTAGGGTCGCTACAGGCAATAGCTACTTTAAGAATAAGAAAGACAGACTACGTGAAATCCTGCTTGACTGCTTCATGTCCTGGCTTCCCCTGAAGGTCGTGTTAGGTATTCCAGCTTCCAACTAAGCCTGATGTCCCTCCCTCCATCCCTGGAATCGACTTTCCCCTGGGCTTGGATGCTCCCAGTTCCCTATCCCAATGAAACAATTTGCCCACTGTAGACTCCTCTGAAACTAGCTGATTTTACCTCATAATTCCCTTTGTCCTTTTATGATGTCCCTTGTACCTGAAGCTAGTTCATCACCTCACAGCTTCATTTTATCTACACAGATATTATAAGAAACTTTGCCAAAGTTCTTTAAAAAGTCCAAATCAATACAAGTCAATACAACAGTATTCTGCTATCTCCTAAGTTTTGTCACCTAATAGGAAAAAGAGACGTTTTACCTCTCTGTGAATTGCTGAATTACAGTTTGTACACATGGAGTAAACTCCTATCTGGGGTTAGCTCCACCTTCTTCTGGAAACAATCCCTCTTCCCACACACCACCTTCACTGTTTTCAGATAGTCAACGTGATCCCACACCAAGCCTCATCTCCAACCATAATCCAAGTGGTCCACTGCCCCAAGTAGAGCCAATCACATTTTCTATACAGAAATTAGGGCCAAAACGAAAGCAGAGAGACTAATTTCTCTTCAGTGACTGGACTCAAGATACGGTTGTTTGGAAACCGTGGGCTGCCCTGTTCACTGTCATGTGGGCTATGGAGACGGCCCCTGGAGGTGAAGAGAGAGAAGACAGAAATAAAAGGGCAGGGAGGCACGGAGGCAACAGAGGAAGCAGATCCTAAAAGCTTGAGGGTGGGTCCCTGTTCTCCTCAGATACGCCGTGTTCTCCTTGCATCCCAAAAGTCCCCAGGAGTTTTTAATTAAATCCCCTTTTTCTTTATGCTACTTTGAGTTCAGTTTCTGTCACTTGCCACCAAAGAGTCCTAAGTGACATAGTGAAAGGCACTAACCTCACCCGCAGAGCCAGCCAGTTGCTTTTCATGACTACACCGGTAAGACTGTTCAAGTTCACACAATCGTACAAAGGGGTTTTTGGCCTGGAAAAAATAAAAAAAATAAAAACAATGAAAGTACATGATGTCTCACCCCCACCTTCCCTAGATGAGGTAAATCAGGGCCACAGATAACCACAGACAAGCAAAACCTTGTATCCTTTAATGTCCTCAGTGTACCAACAACTAAAACAACCCCCCCCCCACTTCATGCTACTTATTTCAGAGTCTACTTGTTTTTCCATTCCCTTTCTTGACGTCCTGTTCACAGCAAAGGAAAGTCCCTCATGCCAGGCCCCAGTCCAAATCAGAGACTTCTACAGGCCACAGGGAGAGAAACTTAGAAGGGCCAAGACAGTTGTGTCTGCTTATTTTGGTTGCTCTGAGTTATGCAGCAAAGGGGCTTTCCAGTTGAACAGTCCTCTGAGCGCGGCACAAATGTTTCATGATCCTGCCACACTGTTCCCCTCCATTCCCAGACGAGGCAGGCCCTCTGGAAAACACTGGAGACGGTTGCTTTCGTACACATTTCCTGGTTAAATCAACACAGGCCTAAATTCAGTCTGATTCACCAACAACAATTAAATACAGAAAGATTCTATCCCCTTGAGGCCACCAAAGAGTGTCCAGAATCTGCTCTTGGAACCTCAGTGTCACATGGGAGCCACTAGCCTTCCATTCGAGAGGGAGAGGAGTTTCCTTCCAAACTGGGCATCACTAAGCAGCATTAACCCAATGACCACCAGCCTCGGGACCACTGCGATACTCCTTGCAATTTTCTTGAAGAAACGCCAGGAAAATAAGCCACAAGGCTTAGAATTTAAGTAACAACAACAGATGTATAGTGCAAATTCCTTAGGGTCATTATCCCTGCTTGGTTTATCATTTTCCCCCTCTAGTACTGGCTATATCAGGACTGGATACATCATTTGTGAGGCCCACTTTGAAATGAAAATGCAGGGTTGCTTGTTCAAATACTAAGAACTGCAAGAGCATGACAGCAGAGCCACAAACCATGCACAGGGTCCCATGAGACTGAGCAGCTCGAACGTCACAAGGCCAGTCTTACCCCTAACACCTTGGTCGTGATTTATGTAGAATACACGCTTATTAGGGAATCAATAAATTCAATAACCAGGGCCACAAGTAGAGGGGAGAAGGAGGGGGAGGAACGCCTGCTTCAATCAGACAACCCACTTTCATCTCTTTCATGCTTCTGCTGGGAACTCTTATAAGAATGGGTTCCACTGTTGAAGTTTGAGAAACACAGCTCCGTAGAAGCGTCTTTGAATTGAGAGTGCACCATCCCTCATAACTGGGCTACTAAATCAATTCAGGTACAGATTGAATAGACAAAGCCATAAAGACAGAAGATGAGAGGGAAAAAAAACATGATCCAGCATGTGAAATTTAAATCTCTTTTAGAAGACGCTGTTCGCTTATAAATAATCTGTGAGTTCATGGGTCGCTCTGCTAAAGCACCCTTTGTCCATGCTATTTTGTCACCTCCCCCAATTTGTTCCTTTCCGTTTACATTTTTACCCATAGTGGTAGTCCCTATTATTAGCACCTCAGATTAAAGGAGCTGCTATAGAATCATCTTCGGAAAATGTTCAAAGAAAATGATCAGTCTTTAAAGCAGGTATTAAACACTGGTAGGATGTTTGCAATAACCTTGACCTGCTCTTTAGAAGCAAAGAATGGGAATGCTTACCAAGCATTTTCTGAGAAATGAGTGTAAATTGCAGGAAACAGTGTGTAAATTAAAGGAACTGCCTAATATAATTAGCCACACAGGAAATGTAATGGGTCTAGAAAACAAAAGTGTAATTTATGAGGAAATATCAATTGGAGTAATGTAAATAATGGGTCTTTCACTGCAGTTCCTATCGCTTGGGGAACTAAGGTGGCCATTAGGCAAGGAAATGCTCATCAAAATCTAGAAAGGTTCTCTAAAGATGTGACTTTAGAATGTCATTTTACCTTCAAGAAAGATCCTTAATTAATTGTGTGGTTTTTGTAAGATACATAATGGGTCCAGCTGGGTGAGTTTCCCCACCCTTCCCACTATGCCAAGTACACCCATAAAATATGGCCTAGCTCTTGGCTAGGATCTTGGGGAAGCTCTCTGTACCAGGCTTTCATTCAATGGTTGATTGAATGAAACTTCTCTACTTTTGGCTCACACTTCCCACTGATTCCTTCTGAAGTGGTCACATACGGGCAACACTGACTAGCTGAATATCATCCATCTGATCTACAATTATTAGTGATATTCTTGTCACCTCTCCATCAATCAGTTTAGCCAAATCTTCCTCTTCCGCCTTACCTCTTCCCCTCTGAAGCAGTTAGCCTCTCTCTCTCCATGAAAAAAAAAAAAATCGATATTTAATAAGCTCAGTGGCTCATTACATAAATGGAAACATAACATGAAACTCTAAATAATAATGAACCACATAAGCTTTAACTGAAGCTCATGCTTCAATAAAGGCCTTTTCTAAACTAAACTAAAAAAAAAGAAAGAAAGAAAACTTTGCTTATATATTTTTAGTGTATATTTTTTGCTTTAAAAACCCAATTGTTACTTACCCTGATTACCTTGATTCTACCTTTAGAGCATAAGGATTGGCTGGGGTAACCCAGAAAGCAATGGTGGCAAAATGCAAACAACTCTCAACATCAGTGCCTCTGAAGTTCTTTTTTAGGTCCAGGTTCCAAAATAACGGACATTAGACAAATTATTCAATAGAGCAGGAAACAACATGAGCAACAGGTTTATTCTGGACCTCTGCTCTGTTGCACCTGTTGGCTCTTAGACTAAGAAGTCTGCTAATTCATACAGCTCCAGTACTGCCTGACCCTCCTGTATTCCATTCCTCTCCTGTCTGCCTGGCGTACGGTCCTCAGTGTGTGTACTCCCAGACTCATGCAAGGGACTCCTCCAAGGGATTCTTCCACCATGGTTCCAGCCCACCAACACACTCCCCTCTGATAAGACAAGAGTCTGCAGACTATATCTCCCCCTGCTCCCTAACAGAGCTTTCCTCTCTGCTCCCACCTCCACAGGACAGCCTTGAGGGCTCAGGAAAATAATTCTGCCTCCTCCAATGCCATAACTCCAAATATCTAGAACCAGCACTTTTTCATAATGAATAACTCAAAAAAAGAGAATGGAAATGCACATGCTTGAACCTTTATTTCTCAGTCAACAAATGGTCAAAGGTTAGGAATTCAGTTCACTGAAACTTTCTAGTTTCATTCATGAGCTTTTTATGGCCCAGGTAAGTCAAGGTGATGGGATTCTCGGTATTAACAGTGCTCTAAAGGTAGAGGTAGGGACATTTATTTCTACACAAAGAAAGAAAAAAAATAGCTTCGTCCTTATTCTTATTTCTGGCCATCACAGATAGCCTTCTTCATAATTACTTGGGCTATTGCTATTGTAGCCATCATTTTCACTAGTTACTATTATGGGTATTTAGAGGCTCATAAAAATGTGAGCTTCCTCAATGCTTAAACAGCACGAAAGATAAATCAGAGGCACAGAGCATTGGCTGACACTGGATGAAACCTGACTGCGAGCAGCTGGATTGCTCTCTTGACTAAATATTTACAAAAGGCATGATTATATCACTGAGCGACACTGTGCGAATATAACAATTTATCAATCATCTTGTTTAACAGCAATCCCCACAGGAAGGGCTACATTCCCACTTAACAATAAGAATCTACTGTATGCTAATTAATTTACTTCTTTTCACTTAAGGTTATTTCAGACACGTATGCCCTTGTGCTTTTATAACAGCACATTTTACACAGAGACCAAACAAACATTTTATAGGAAAAAAAATAAAAGCTGGGGGGAGGAGGGGCAACGTTAAATCTTGGCTCACAGTCTTCTGGGGTTAGAATAGAGAAGAGTGGACATGTTAGGGCATATTCTAGGGATCTGGCTGCAGATGTTGCTGCTAATTCTGGAGAATATGAGAAAAATCAAAGGACAAAGACTGGTCTCCTCTTGAATTTGAATGAGGAAGTGTTAACCAGTTGTTATTTACCACACAAGCGGTCATTGGGAGGCAGGTCCATTGTTATCACGCAGAGCACAATTCAGTCCTATGATAAGATTTAGTGGGAGGTAGAAGAGCCTGGTTCCTGTCCTCTGGTGCCCTTCAGCCTCAGGGGTAAAACTAGGTGAATTCAGCCTGACTTGTGTAACATCACACAGAGCACAGGTGTAAAGTTCGGTAAAAACCAGTTACTACAGGAATTCTGGGAGGATGGCTATGATGTCAATAGTTTTGGATTCTTCCAGAATTTTGACATAAACAAAGCATGTAGATGGCAAAACTAAAACGCATGGACAAGTCTGTGACAAAACTAGGTGACAAGACTTCTTCACAAGAGCCAAAATACAAGTGGATAGTGCTAAAGTCCTACTGCCCCAATACCTGAGTGTTACTGGCAAACGTGAGGCGGAATCCAAGGGAAGGACTAAAGCAAGCCTGGGAGCAGGAGACACAAAAGTACCCAACAAGTATTTACTGAAAGTGTGGTGGGTGAATCTGAGAAGAGCAGCTCAATCTGTGTCTAGAAGTTTGGCCCCTCTGAACCCTCCAAACAGACTAGCCAAATTCCTCTCCAGGAAAGGGCCCTATAAGGAGACACTGTCAGGAATAGAACTAAAACTTAGCACGATAGCGATGAGAGAGGCAAAAGAGAGGTAAGTCACAGATAAAAGTGGGACGTGGAAGAGGGGAAGAGTCATGAAGTCTCAGGAAGCTAGTTGTCACTGTCTTCTTAATAGTCTACAAACGCAACATAAGAGGGAGCTCCACAAAGTTAGCAAATCTCCATGAACTCATCCTCCATCTAAAAATTCAGGAAAACTAAATTCACCTAAAGATTAGGAATAGAAAAAATATAGAGATCAGTTCCCATACAAAGTGACTATCAAAAAATAAAATATGTGTCAGGATAACATCACTACAAACAACAAAAACATGCCAGAAAGATATACTCAAAAAAACTCTGCAATATACTCTTTCAAAACAAACTAAAGACTTTAAGAAAATGACATGAGATACAAAAGAACAATAAGTCAGAATTAGAATAACTCAGAAATGTAGGGATAAAACTCAAGAAAGAAATATACATTAAAAAATGATCATTTTAGAAGACTAAGTTATAAAGAACACAAAAGCAAATAAAGATAATAAATAGTGTCTTCAGACAGTAAAAAGGGAGGAATTTCTTTAAATAAAAAATAAATTTGTAAAAAGACTTTTAAAAGATCAAGAGAAAATGACAAATATCAGAGCTAAGCCACGAAAATCTAACATGTGGATATAGAAGTCCCTGAAAAAGAAAACCAAAGCAAGGGAGCAGAACAAATCATAAAAACTATAATTTAAAAAAAAAAAAAAAAAACCTTTCCTCAAAAGAAAAAAAGTTGTGAGACTACATATTGAAAGTGTTTTTGTATCCTTGAGAATATCAACCCAGAATGATCAACACAAGAAATATTCTAAGAAAATCACTGGACTTTAAAAGATAAAAGAAAAAAATCATTTGGACATTGGATAAAAAAAACTTGTGATTTATAAAAGAATGAAACTAGGTTTCCATCAGGCTATTAAAATAGCAACTCTTGTGCCAAAAGAAAATAAGGAAACATATCAGATGCTCAGGGAAACAAAGTATGAGCCCAAAATTTCGTATCCCGCACACCTGACCTTCAAGTAAAAAGTGCTCAAACTCTTATTAACATGCAAACATCAGAGACCTTGTTTCCATGAGCCCATCCTAAGGAATCCATTACTTCTAATGAATTCAGAAAGGCAAAATGACTAGAGAGGCATCAACAAAAAAATAATTGAGTATTAAATATATAATTAATTGGAGAACTAAGAATAAAAAATTAAAAGGGAGAAATTATAATATGTAATAGCTAAATGATCTGGCAGTGTAGAATAGCACAGTTGATGAGGGAGCACGAGGCTGGCTGAGGACAGTTCTAGAACTTCATCACAGTCATTTCTAAAATGGGAGAAGAGTGAAGATAGCATATTTCCTATAAATTGGCAGAAATTTCAGAGGCTTGAGCAAACTCAGGTTGGATTCCTTTCGAAAATTATAAGTGCTATTACATTCTTTCATCAGGAAGAATACAATGTTTGGGTTTTCATTCTTCTTAATAAAAACTTTATTTAACTAGTTTTAGTAATTCTGTTTAACTGTTTTTAGTAATCAAAATTGGTGACATCCTATTAATATTGCTACTCCTAGATTTTATGTATGTGTAATAAGAGAAAAATCAAGTGAGATATTGTGGGATATTCTAATTCTTTCATTCCCTGTGTCCTTGATGTGGAAGAAAGAAGGTACAGATCTAATTACATCCTGTTAAGTAGACAGTACTGAGTTTTAATTGGAGATATCAATGTGAATTTATATTTCATTTTTAAAATTGCATATGTTTGTGTTTCTTTCCTAGATCTACCTACTGGATGAGCCTAGGGAAAAAAAAAAAAAAAAAAGCAATCTAATAACAATGAGCATTTTGGGTTCCTAGATTATAGTCTTGAAATGTCATTTCCATTATTTAAAAGGGGGAGGGGTGCCTGAAACCAATGTAACATGATCAGTCAACTAGGTTTCAATTAGAAAAAAATGTTTAAAAATAAAATAAAAATAGAAAGAGGAAAGGGCTTCTTGGAACAGTGGGTGGAATAAGAAATGTAAGGGTAAGATAAGCCTGGTATATCCTGACCTACCAGATACCAAAAAAGCTTTCAAGACCTGTTTGAGCTTTAGTAAGAATTAAAATTGCAGTGGATTGAAACCTAACATCAGTATTCAGATCCATGGGTTTATAACAATTTTTTAAGTGATCGCTTTCTAAAGATGATGGTCTCAAAAATCGGATAAATAAAAGGACAAAATCAATAACTTATCCTGCGTCTTCTGTCTGAATACTTCTGGGCAACCAAATAGTAGATGTGGTGGGGGTTATGTGATAAAATTATTCCAGCTAGTAAATTAAAACAAAATGGTAGAATTAGAAAGCCACCATTTGGCAACTGCTATAAATTATTGGATCTAGTCATTGAGGATCAATAGTTGTTAACATTAAAAAAAAAAAAAAAGTGAAAATAAGCATTGTGTCCCTTCTGAGGAAAACACAAGATCACCAACGGTCCTGTCCAAAAAGATCAAACCAGAGTCTGGCCCAGCCTTCGTATTCAGCTGCCAATTTGCAGAAACTACAGAGGACAGAATCACATGTCAAAATGTCCCACGCATGTATAGCCACGAAATCTTAACTCTGGGAAACTCAAATGGCCCACTTCTTCAACATACAAATTTTAAAGAAATAAGGGGGCAGAGAGCAATCTATAATTATAAAACTTAAAAAACATATATAAATGCTGTCTTTGATGCATAGTTGAGTAACAAAACCATTTTAAAATGCAAGAAATGGACTATTATAAAGAAGTCAAGATAGTGGCCATTTTGGGAATGCATGGACAGTGGGAGAAATAAAGCACACAGACCCCCAGGGGGCCTGGAAGAGTTCTGCTTCTTGATTTGCATGGCATTTACAAGGATGTTTATTCACTTTATAAAACTCCCTCAAGCTACATATTTATTTACATGATTTTCTATAGCTGTGTTCTGTTTTACAATGACCAAGTTTAAAAGAGAACAATAATCCCAACAAAAAGGCATAAATACTATTATTATGTAAAGAATATGCACCTTTGAATCAGAAAGGTCTAGATTTAGGTCCCACTTTGCCACAAATAAAACTGTAGGATCTTTGATCTCTCTGAGCCTCAATTTCTGCTTTGAGAAATGGTAATAATAGAACTTGAAAGTTTCAAATGTATAATAAGTACTCAATAAATATTAGTTTTATTATTTTTCCCCTTTTTCTTTCTTTCTCCTTGTTAAGTGTTTGCCAGAGAGATCAACAGAACTGAAACCATGTAGGTCTGATTCATGAAAACTTTAGAAGGATTCATGGTGGATTCCAGAACAGAATTTTTTTTTAATGAAAGAAATGAGATACTAACCAAAGAATGTGAGTAGCAGTCCAGGTGAGAGGAGGGGCATACAGGAAAGAGCCGTTGAGTTCTACGAAAGGAAGTTGAGTAGTTTTGCCTGATGACATGAAAGTAGAGTTCACCAAACTAACCACCCACAGAGGATGGGATGTAATGGTAGATGAAGCAGGCTCAGTGTCTATAAGAAAAGCTCAGTGTCAGCACAGGCAACTGACCCTCAGACTTAGCCTGCAACGAGAGGGAGTGGGTGGGGGCTGTACAATGATGTTGTGTCCCCCTTCAAAATTCATATGTTGAAACCCTGACCACCTCCTCTTCCCATGATGGTATTAGAGGCTGGGACCTTTGGGAGGTGGTTAGGGTTAGATGAGTCATGAGGGTAACACCCCAAACTAACTAAGACCATGGGGATTGTAAGACTTCTAACTTCGGGTTTAAAGGGCACCTAAATTAAGTCAGTTAAGCCTCTGCCTTTGGCTCAGGTCACGATCTCAGGGTTCTGGGATTGAGCCTCACATCGGGCTCCCTACTCAGTGGGGAGCCTGCTTCTTCCTCTCCCCCGATGCCTCTCCCTCTGGTGTGCACTCATTCTCCTCTCAAAAAAATGAAAAAATAATAATAAAAAAACAAAAACTCGGGTCTCAGCACAGTTCTTAAAAGTGTGTGAACAACCAGAACATATATTCTATAAGTTCGCCATTGGTCTTTCAAAGCCTTGACAAGGAAAATAGCAAGATACTCCCACATCAGAACTGTAGAGTACACTCTGGGTTCACTCTTGACAGTGGGGTCTACTTCCCAGAGCAGTGGCACATTAAGGAGAAGTCTTTACACCCACAGCCAACTACAGCTGGAATGGAGCCCAACTACACCAAGAACCTGAAATCCCTGGGCGACAGGTAGCAAAGCTTACTGGAAAATAACTACGGGTCCACACAGTAACACTTTGCTGTATTTACATTGCTACAGGTTTAACTGAATGCTCTTCTTTGCGGAGTTTTCTTTTTGGAAGTTTCTTTATTTACGATTAATACCCTTTCTTATATCCTATGAATAATCAACACATAAGCTTGATACTTAGAGTGAGAATAAAGGAACTGAAATGGAAAGTTGGTTTGTTAGACACCCATGACAAGACAAAACCCAACCCAAGTGATGAGGTAATTTTGAAAAAGCCAGATCTGTCTAATTAATTCAATTAATTATACGTAACAGTAACACCTAACTCCAAGGAGCCCTCACCGTATGTCAGGCACTGGGCTAAGTACTTATTGCATTACCTCCTTCACCCATACCTCTTTGAAGTACAAGCCCTATTTCAACCAAAGGGGAACTGAATTCAACTGTGTCACTTGCCCAAGATCACGCCACCAGATTCTGACACCAAAACCCTATACCCTATACTCTCTGGTGTAGCTGTTGAGGAAACCTGCATCTGGTTCTTTTTGAATTGTTTGCAACAGTTCTAGGATAAATAATGCCATTTAGATGTTCTTACAGCAGAAGCATCTGAGCCAGAGAGGACCCAAACAACCTCCCCAAATCCAACTGAGATGCTGAGACATCTGCCAAGCCCCAGGTTGTCCCACTAACCATAGGGAAGGAAGGGACACAGAGAAGCTGAGAAGGGAGCTAGGAATTGGATCCAAACTCCGGCTCCAACACATACTAGCTGTGATTTGGCCCAGTGGCTTCACCTCCCTGATTCTGTCCTCTCATGGGTGAAACGGGAAGTGTAAAATATCTCACTGCACAATGGCTGTCGGGAAGATACATAAGAAAATGTGTATGCAACAGCCTGTAAATGCTCAGAGGATATCCTCCTCCTCCTGTGTCCCCACAGGCATGTCCTTCAACCCGATGTACGTAGGACGGCTATCCCTGACTGGCATGTTGTCTGAAGATGAGGCCACTGTTACGTATTCTTTGGTTTTGCTCTTTTTAAAGTATCTGTGCGCTGCCCCAAGTTGAACATATCTGAGAATATTTACCCCCACAGCATTTTTAAAACCAGTCCAAAATTGCCAGCAGAATCTGCCCTGGAAAAAGTCTCACTCCCCAAGTAAGCCAGGGTCCTAAGAAGACACAGACTGTTAGAGACAGACTTCTCCAAACGCTGTCTGGAGAGTGTGCCTTTGAACAAGAAAACTGAGCTAATTCAAAAAAGGGCTCCTGCCTCCTACAGTAGGATGGAAAAGCGAAACATCGTCCACTCAGACATATCTCTCGGCTTCCCTCCTGTCTGGGCCGGGCGCGGAAGAGGCATTCAGGAGAGCAAGCATGTCTTTGTTCTGCACACAGCCCCCCGCTGGGGTGGAGGGACCAATGGGGCTGAGAAGGGGCCCTGCCCCCACCCAGTCCTGCCCAGGGAGTCAGCTGACACACACGCCCTGGTAATCAGCCAACACCCACCTCTCCAAGATCACGTGTTCTCGAATTTGACCATCACAGGAGAAGAAAGGGGGTGTTAAGTGCTGTTTAAGGTGTCTGCTGTTCTAAAAGCCTTTGTAGGAGGTTATTAACTTCAAAGAAAAGCTAAACTTGTCCTTATTCCTTCTTTCCCTTGGACCCTCAGACAGGCCCACACTGGAACGGTCTATGTCATCGAAAGCTCCTGGAGGGCAGCCAAGGCCCCCAGGTGCCAAGTGACTTTTAAACTCACCCTAGAAAAAGCAAGGATTTCCCTCCGTCCCCCAGATGCATAGGAGTTCCCCGGGTAAAACTACAATTATTATACAGTCTTCTTATAGGTCAAGAAGTAGAATAAAAGAAACAACCGAATAAACTATTGGACTGTTCTGCTAATATTTTAACTTCTCGGGCCTTTAATTGGCCAAACTTTATCTTAATGAGAAGATTCTGAGCCCAGACAAAACTTCCTCTCAAATTCTCACTACTTGTAATCCACAGAGGATATTTTTTAAAGATTTTATTTATTTATTTATTTATTATTTATTTGAGGGTGTGGGAAGGAGCAGGAGCAGGAGAGAGAATCTCCAGCAGACCCCCCACTGAGCACAGAGCCCCGCACTGGGCTTGACCCTGTGACCTTGAGATCATGACTTGCACTGAAATCAAGAGTCTGACACTTAACCAACTGAGCCACCCAGGTGCCCCCAACAAAGGGTATTTAAAACAATTATATGTTGATACATTATAATTCCTATGCAGATTACATTGGGAAAAGCATATATGTTCATCATTTCCCTGTCCCTGTGTGTATAAATTATGTGTGTGGATAAATTTAAATGTTACTTTAAAATAAAAGATCCTCCTAGAACTGCTTCTCCCTCCCCCTGCTCTTCCTCCCCCCTCCCTCTCTGAAATCACCATTTTCACCACATTCTCAAATCTCCCCCAGATGGTCTTAAACTTCACCATCTCCTCGAGATAACACCTCAAAACGGCCTTGGATGCATTGCTAAGGCTGTGCCATCTCCCCCAACCCAGGCTGGGGACCCATGCCCTCCTGACCAGGCCGCCACTGGATGTTACTAGTTCCATTGTTGCCCCGGACTGGCAGAAGGCCAGGGAACATCCCCTCGGGGCTCACATCCTTGCAGGCCCGTTCTGAAGAATCTCAGCTCTAGAGGGTAGGGTGGCCTGGTGCGGTCCAGAAAGAGCTCCAAAGAACTGGCAGAGAGACAAACCCAGGAGGGGTGTCACTGTTTCAAGGGCTTAAGCCGTATCTCTAGCTGACCCAAGGGAGGACAAGTCCACCAATCCTGGTAGCCAATCATGGTAGCCTCAGCCTCATCTCTGGAGAGGAGGAGCCCAGCTTCAGGTCTCTCAAGAGTCCCCCTGTTGCTCTCCAGAACTTTCCATGTGCATAAATCAGTGTACGCCAGACTCTCAAGATCCTGCTCCCAATGGGGCTTTGATGAACCACTCCTGTGCTCTCCTCTCCTGCAGCATCCTTGGCAGGATGCTATCCACCTGCCAGCCTCTCAGGGGTGCGTCTGCACCTCACTCTCCAACCTGAACAAGCTGTGCCCTCACCCTTCCCTTTAGCAGCAGTTTTTCCAGGTAGGCCAAAGGGAAAGGACACTCTGAACCCTGCACAGATGCGAATGGTCAGTTTCTGCCAGCAAGCCCCTCTGAGCAGCCATGGCACGTCCTACAGAGATCATTAGACATCTCTGGGTCTCCAGCTGTGGCAACTACTTGTACAGATTCTTTTAGAACAAGCCAACAAGATGCTGAATTACAGTGAAATCCACCCCATCTCTCTGCTCCTTGACATTTCTACACCATGTATTAACGAAGTGTGTCCAATTGAAAATTCAAAACCAAATATATTCACTAACAGTCTAAAAATAGATCCTTCCCTACATGATTTTAAAGCCTACAGGCTCTTCTTCCACTGTTGATTATCTTGGTTTTGCTATAACCAAGATATAAACATAAAATATAAAAACAAGAAAAATAATCTTTTAAGGTTAATAGCTTTGAACAATTAGTATAAATAATCACACTTTGATATTTTCTGCAATATTAATTTTGAAACTGAACAGACCATTTTGCTGAGCCAGATACTAAGCTGACGAGGAATTACTTCTCATCTTCATTTCATCCAGGAAATTGAATCTGTAATATCGGTCCCGTTATTCACCATCTGAGACCAATGGTCCCCCAGCCATTTCACCCCTGTCAGCCCCGACTCTTTAATGGCCACGTCTACATGAAGCTGAGAAGTCCAGCAATGCTTCGCCCTCTCACCAATGGCCTGCCCTTCCTTAAACTCCAACTATGTAGGAGATGCTCAGCAAGGATTTCTTAGGCACACGAGTAGAAAGGAATAATGTTTGGGATGCATTAAGAAACAATGTCACCCTAATGTTTTCAGCCCCAGAGCCTAGCACAGTGCCTGGCCCATCGTAGGTGTTGAATACTTAACTGTGAATGTCTAATTAGACAGAGGTAGTATCTGTACAGACTAGTATGAGGATATTTCCGTCATTTCCATTTGCTCTAGCTGGGTAACACTGTGCCTAAGGCAGGACTTGCATTCCTAGTTCCGTCTGGGCCCAGGATGAAGCAAATGGATGGAAGTATTGATTTTGGTCATGGAACCATGGCCATGGAACTTGGCCATGGAACCATGGAACCATGACTGAAACCCCATTCTGAGGACTAAAGCCCAGTACTCTGAAGTCAGGGGAGGCACTTTGAGGAATCATCTCCAATACCCAGAAGATAGGTGATGCCCGTTGACAAGGCTCAGATGAGGGGACTTAAGGAACCATCCCTGTACCTAGGAGAGATAAGATACACAGTGTTAGGCACCCCAGTGTCTGTGGGAGACAGGAAGTCCTTACAAGCAGTAGAGGAATGAAAGCAGCAGTCCTCGCACTTCCCCGCTTGGTGATAACAGCACTTAAAGACCACTGAGATAAATGCCCTTAACAATGGCTGAAGAAAGAACCGAAGGCTGCTGAGACTACCCCAATCCCAAAGTGAACCTACTAGAAACTTTCTCAATTCTGTATTTTCTTTAAAAGTTTGAGACTTCTTTTATAGTTCAATAGTTTTCATTGAAGTCATAATTATTTGGTTTTGATCCTGCTGGCAGCTAGTTTACATAAAGTAACTTCAGAGACTAAAATGAGAAAAAAAAAATTCATTTGAGGTAACATACTATAATCCTTTTTATATGGAAATATAAATGTGATCACGGTCAGCAGTACTAAAAATAACATTTCTAAATTCCAATACACTAAAAATATATTCACGTTTAATGACTAAAGTATTATAGTTTAACTATTATTATATAACCACTTTAATCTATTCCATATTTGGTCTCTAGACCACACATATTTTAGCCCTATAATCCCTATTTTCTGTACAGTAATGTAAATAATAAAGGAATGAAATCCTTAATGCATTTTTAATGCAGTATAACCATTTCCGCTAACTGGATTAGGATTACAACTTTCAAAACACCGCTAACATGTGAGGTACAAGTCAAATTAAAAAGAAGAAGAAAAAAAAGGATGAGGAGGGACATCTTTATTGATGAGAAATATAGTTTATAAAGTATTTTTTCCACAGGAAAAAAAGGTGAATTATTTTCAAACTTAAAAAGTAATTTCTGAAACAAATTTTATCATTGAATTTAGAAAGCATATAAACAATTGGATCTTTAAAGCAGTTTACTATCAATACCTACAAAACTAGTGAAATGCACTTATCCTTTATTTTTGGAAGATGAGAGAATCCTACAACCTCAGAATAAATTAAAATATGACCCGATGGGTTTTATCCTGGGAATACAAGGATAGTTTATTATTAGGAACTCTATTATTATAAATACATCATATCAAAGATCACAGTAAAAAATTTTAATTTTAAATTTAAAAAGTAATAACAGATCTCATAAGAAAAACTTCACTAGGTGTAGTCAGTGCCAAAAGCCATCTGGTCAGATCCTGCCTCGGTTCTATTAGAGAAAAAGCAGAAAGAAAGGAGGGAGGAAGTGGGGGAAGGAGGTGAAGCAGAGAAGAAAGGAGGGGGGAGGACTAGTGGGAGGACGTATCACCCATCTAATAAAGACTTATCTCACACCACCTATCTAAGCTATCATTTAGTTGCAAAATACTGGAGGAACCCAGAGAAGAACGTCTGCTACCACTGTAAGTACTTAATATTGTGCTATAAATCTAATCAATCAATAAGACATGAAACAAAAAATATATAAAATATTAGATAATATTTTGCATAACATAATACACAGCATGTTATAATGTTTTATGTTATACACGAGTGGATTAAATTAATTACAGTGATGTAATATGATTACATGTCTAAAAATACAGAGATGTCTATGTAAACCCTGAAATTTCATCACAATACTGAAGAGCTATTAATAGAAGATCAACATATAATCAATAGCTTTTGTGCGTACTAGCAATACCTGAGCTTCTAAAAGAAATGGAAAATCATTCACAGAAAAATCCGAGAAATACTCTTAATAACAAATGTGTAGTGTTTGTGTGAAGGAAATTCAAAACCTCCCTGATAAACAGAAGAGTTGAGTGAGTAGAGTGACATAGCATGTCACTATGACAGAAAGAGAGAAGAGGCAGGAGAAAGAGAAGAAAGGACATCTAAGGGAAAAGGGAGGGGAAACGAGAAAACAGAAGTCACCACTGTCATTAAATTCAAGCATAAAGGCCATGAAAGAAACATTTTTATAAGTAAGCAGTTATGACCACGTGAAAATTTTCACGAAATATTTTCAACATATTTTTTAAACTGAAAAACTGTCAACTAACCAACCAGGAAAATATTTGCCACAAGACTAATAAACAAAAGTTACAGACTTCTTATAAGTCAGTAGGAAAAATACTAATACATTACTTTTCTTAAAAAGATTTGATTTATTTATTTATTTATTTATTTGAGAGAGAGTGTGCAAGCATGGTGGAGAGATTGGGGATGAGGGAGAAGCAGGCTGCCCGCTGAGCAGGGAGCCCCATGCGGGGCTCGATCCCAGGACCCTAAGATCATGACCTGAACCAAAGGCAGATACTTAACCAACTGAGCCACCCAGGCGCCCCAATACATTACTTTTTAAATTCAAAGGAAATGAACAGCAAGTCATAAAATGAAAATTTAAATCTCAGTGAGTTTGCAGGATATAAAAATACAAAAATCTGTTCCATTTCTAAACAGCAGTAATGAACTATCAGAAAGAGAAATTAACAAAATGGTCACAATTACAGTTGTATCAAAAAGAGGAAATTACCTAGGAATAAATATTTTTTCATTTTTTTTATTAATTTCTTTTCAGAGTAACAGAATTCATTGTTTATGTACCACACCCAGTGCTCCATGCCGTACGTGCCCTCCACAATACCCACCACCTGCCCCCGCCACTTCCCACCCCCGCCCCTTCAAAACCCTCAGATTGTTTTTCAGAGTCTATAGTCTTTCATGGTTCATCTCCCCTTCCAATTTCCCTCAACTACCTTCTCCTCTCCATCTCCCTATGTCCTCCATGTTATTTGTTATGCTCCACAAATAAGTGAAACCATATGATAATTGACTCTCTCTGTTTGACTTATTTCACTCAGCATATTTAACCAAGGAAGTGAGAGATCTGTGCACTGAAAACTTTAAGACAATGATAAAAGAAATCAAAGACACAAATAAGAAGAAAGATATACTGTCCTCATAGACTGAAAGAATTAGTATTGTTGAAATATCCATACTACTCAAAGCAATATACAGATTCAATGCAATCTCTATCAAAATTCTAGTGTCATTTTTCACAGAAAAAGAACACATAATCAATCCTAAAATTTGTACAGAACCACAAAACCCCAAATAGCCAAAGCAATCTTGAGAAAGAACAAAGCTGGCAGCATCATGCTCTCTGATTTCAAAATATATTACAAAGCTATCGTAATTAAAACAGTATGGCATTATAATAAAAACATACATAAATTAATAGGACAGAACAAAGAGCCCAGAAATAAACCCATGAATATATGGTCAATTGATTTTTTAACAAAGGAGCCAAGAATATGCAATGGGGAAAAGACAATCTCTTCAATCAGTGGGGTTGGGAAAACTGGACAGTCACATGCAGAAGAATGAAACTGGACCACTATCTTACACCATACATAAAAATTAACTCAAAATGGATTAAAATTGAATGTAAGACCTGAAACTATAAAATTTCCAGAAAAAAAGCATAAAAGGTAAGCTCCTTGACATCAGTACTGGTGATGAGTTTTTTGATTTGACACTCAAAACAAAAGCAACAAGAACAAAAACAAAAATAAAAAAACAAGTGGGACCACGTCAAACTAAAAAGTTTCTGCACAAAAAAGGAAACCATCAGTAAAATGAAAAGTCAACCTACTGAATAGGAAAAATCTTTGCAAATCATATCTGATAAGGGGTTAATATCTAAAATATATAAAGAACTGATACAATTCAATAGCAAAAAAAAATCCAATTTTTAAAATGGGCAGTTTGAAATTGTCATTTTTCCAAAGACATACAATGGCCAAGAGGTACATGAAAAGATGCTCAGCATTATTCATCAGGGAGATGCTAATCAAAACCTCAGTGAGATACCACCTCACATCTGTCAGAATGGCTGTTACCAAAAATACAAATAAATAGCAAGAGTTGGCAAGAATGCAAAGAAAAGGGAACACTTGTGCACTGAGGGTAGGAATGTAAATGGGCACAGCCACTGTGGAAAACATTATGGATGTTCCTCAAAAAATTTAAAACACAACTACCATATGACATAGCAATTCCACTTCTGGGTATTTACCCCAAGAAAACAAAAACATTAACTCAAAAAAATATATGCACTCCTGTGTTCACAGTAGCATTATTTACAATAACCAAGACACAGATACAACCTCAGTGTCTATCAATGGATGAGTGGATAAAGAAAATGTGGAATAGACACCCACATATATGCACATACAATATTATTCAGTCATAAAAAAGAAGGAAACCTTGCCATTTGCAACATGGATGAATCTTAAAGGCATTATGCTAAGTGAAATAAGCCAGGCAGAAAAAGACAAACACCATATGATCTCCCTTAGATGTGAAATCTAAAGAACAAAACAAAAAACCAAGCTCATTGATATAGGAAATAGACCAATGGGTGCTAGGGGCAAAGAGGGTAAGAAAATGCATGAAAGGGGTCAAAAGGGACCCATTTCCAATTATAAAATAAATAAGTCATAGAGAGGTAATGTAGAGCATGGTAACTATAGTTAATAATACTATATTCTCTATTTGAAAGTTGCTGCTCTTCTCTTGACCAGATCTTAAAAGTCCTCATCACAAGAAAAAAAAGTTACATAATTATGTATGGTGACATGTTAACTAGACGTTGTGGTGATCCTTTCATATACAAATGTAGAATCATTATGTTGCGCACCTGAAACTAATATAATGTAGCCTGTCAATTAGACCTTAAAAATAAAAATCAATTTTTAAAAATTCATTTAAAATAGTAAAGTCGGTTAAGCATTCAACTCTTGATTTCAGCTCAGGTCATGATCTCAAGGCCATAGGATTGAGCCCTGGGTTGGGCTCCATGCCGAGCATGGAGGCTGCCTGGGATTCTCTCTCCCTCTTCCTCTGTCCCTCTCTGCCACCCCCCCCTCACACTCATGAACACTCTCTTACTCTTAAAATAAAGGGAGGGGGGGCCAAGTGGCAGACACCACATTTACCAAGTAATCAGAGATAATGTCACCAGTAATGGGACAAATCAACATCGTGTGGGAAAAAAAAGTTCAAATTTCCAAAAACTACATTCATTAGAAATCAATGAGTATGCAAAAAATTTTTAAATCATATGCCACTTTAACCTATTAAACTGGCAAAAATTAATTTATTTTGAAAGAAGACAATAATTTTAAATACTGGTAAGTACACATGCGATAAAATGGACATTCTCACCCATTGTTAAAAAGAATGTAATGGACACAAACTTTCCAAACAATAACCTAGATATACCCATAGAGCGCTTTTGCCCTGCAGTTATACTTTTACAAATTTACCCTAAGAAAATAATCACAGATATGGACAGAGATTTATGTATAGGAGTGTTAATTATGCATTATTTATAATGGTGAAAAATTGGACCCAGTCTAAATGGAGAAGGGTTAAATTTATTATGGTATATATTGACTATATAATAGAATATAAGTAATATAATAGAGCCATGAAAAATCGTGCTTCATGAGACTATATAATGGATTACTGAAAATATGTTACACAACGTAGGGCACAGAATTTTGTATACAGACCAAATGCACAAACACACATTCGTTGGAAAGAAATACACTAACGGGTAAATAACAGCTCTTTCTGAATAGTTGGATCATGGGTGACTTTCATTTTTTCCCCAATAGTTTTCCATATTTTCTAAATTTTCTGAGATAAATATATGTTACATTGAAAACACTGTCATGAGTGAATGACTAATCAGTGCTTACTCTGTGCCAAGCCCTATGCAAAGTATCTAGTATGTATTATGTCATTTAGTTCTCTCAATAAATGTGGGAGCTAGATAATGAGTGTTATTAATCTCATTTTACCAATTAAAAATCTAAGGTCCAGGGAGGGTTAGGAATTTATCTGAGGTCACGCAGTAGTAAGTGGTACAGCCAATAAGTTGTAAGTGAAGCAGGTAATGACTGCAAAGCCTGCACCCTTAACCACCAGTCATGTCGGCAACTGTCAAACATTCTGGTCTTGGACCCCTCTACACTTGTAAAAACTACTGAAATCCCCAAAATGTAAATTGCTATTGATATGTCTACTAATATTTGCCATTGATAATGTTTAAAGCTGAGAAATGTTTATTCCTCTAAAAATAACAATGAGGGGCACTGGGTGGCTCAGTCAGTTAAGCACCTGCCTTTGGCTCAGCTCACGATTTCAGGGTCCTGCCCCATGTCAGACTCCAAGCTCAGCGGGGAATGTGCCTCTCCCTCTCCTTCTACCTCTCCCCCAGCTCATGTTCTTTCTCATTCTCTCTCTCTTATAAATCTTTAAAAAATAAATAAAAATAAAAATAACAATGAAAATCTATTACATATTAATAGAAATAACACGTTTTTATTAAAAACAACTCTATTTCCAAAAAATTATAGTGAGAACAGTGGTATTAATTTATCTTTATGAAAATCCCTTAATGTTTAGCTTAACAGAAAATAACTAAATACCTATATCTGCTTCTCCACTTAATTTATTGCAGTATTACATGTCATGTAGTCTTTGGAAAACACTGTCAATTCATGACAGAATGAGGGTGAAAATGGCAAATAACACCTTAGTTTTATAGTGATAATGGTCTCGACTTTGTAGACCCCTCAGAAACAGTCCCAAGGACTTCCACGGATCCTGGAAACACTTAGAGAATCATTACTCTACACTGAGTTTCTAAAGAACAAGGAGGAAAAGGAGGAAGGGGAGAGAGAAGGAGAAGGGAAGAAGGGGAAGAGAGAGAGGAGAAAGAAGAAGAAGGAAAAGGAGAAGGTGGTGGTGGTGAGGTGGAAAAGAAGAAAAAATTGACCAGGGTTAACTGTGCATCAAACACTCATCACCACTTCAGATGCTCAGGAGGCACCAGCACAGCAGTGGAGAGACAGTGGAGGGAGGGGCACTTTGCTCTGACCTGATTCATTTACGCAAAGCAAAATTATCTTCTAAGATGCCAGTCCCATCCAATCCACTGGTTGAGCCACAACCAAATTTTGGATCCAACTAGAATCCTGGAACTCTATTAGCTTTGGACATATCAGCTCAAAAAAGACAGAGATCAGAAACTGGGCATGCCCTGCAGAGAAAACCAGCTCCATGGAGCCCACCTTCTGTAGAGTAGAGGAAATCCATGTAAGAAGTCAGCTCACGGCATCATGAGTAACTCCCAACAAGTCACTGGTCCATCTGTTCATTCGACCAACATTTATTGAGCAGTCACTAGTTAGGGTGTCATGTAGATGCTAAGCTACAAAAGACAGAGGAAACAACCTCTTACGCGATTCTTATTGTTAAACACAGTACCTCCCACATGACAGGCGCTCCATAAATGACAGATGGATAGATGGACATATGCCTGGATGGATGAAGAAATGGCCTAATTACTGTCCATAAGCAGCTCAGAGTCTATTAAAGGACATAGACATATAAACAAAGAATCACAAGCCTTGTAGATAGTGATTGAACTGAGGTATACAAACAGATATTCAAGAAAATGTGATTTTCACCAGTGGCCCATGAACACCATTACCCTGAAGACTGAGGGAAAGCAAGTGGAGGAAGCAGAGCAAGCTGGGCTCACTTCCAGGGGTATAGTAGTCCTGGCAAGAGCCAGACTATGCTTAAAAGCCTAGGTCTAGCAGGATATGCAGGTATACGGGTCATGGGGAGGGTCCGGTCCCTAGACGCGGGCCTGGTGTCATGGTTTGGTTACAGACTAGGGAGAAGGCCTCGTTACTAGAACTTGGCAGAAGATTAAAGAATATTGAGCTGTAAATTCAACCTGATCTAATGGGGAGTTTTCTGAATGCCTGAACCAAGCTCCTAACAGTGCTTCAGCACGGTTTCCACAGCCTGGGACAGGGCTTAGCCTGCAAGAGGACGGCCATGTGGCCACAGCATGGTTGAAAGAAGGCTGGTGAAACAGGAACCTGAATGTGCCCCTCTGGGTAGCTCTCCTAACATTAAACCACATTAGCATTCATGTTTAACCATTGTTAATGTTAAGTAATATTAAATGAAACCCATTTGCATGCATAGTCCAGAGCCTGGCACATAGCTGACCCTCTACTACAGCATTCATTCCTGTGACAGTGCTTTCTAGACACTGTAGACAGTTCAATTCCAAAAGTACCCAAGACTGTAAATATTCTTGGAGTTTGGATGAGAAAATTTTTGGTGCTATGTGGGAAGAAGCAACATAATATTCTCAGCCTAAAAATAGTTCGATTTGTTGTGACCATATTTTTGTTTTGTTTTGTTTTACAAAAAAAGCAAAATCAGTTCTCTGGCATTACTAGGTATGAGAAAGGATTTGCAAACTGTAAATAAAATCCAATGAGCTCAAACACTTACCTGTATAGCACTCTTCACACTAACCTTCCCAAGGACCTCACCTAGAAACTAGAGCAGCTCAAGGGTTCGTGAATGGGGTACATTAAATTAACTTACTTGGAACCACAACAAAAAGCAGAAGCTCCTCAGCCCACTGAGGAAGGGGAAGAAACATCTGGAGCCATCTGAACTCCATAAATAACTCATGGAACTTTGCTCCCATGTATATGGATAGACAATGGCGTTGGGCTGCTACATTCCAGAACCTTCTCTGGTTTGCCCCACCAGGAGAACCACACAGATGTTTAATTAATGGATTCACTATGATGGTATTAGGAGTTGTGTTTTCAGGGCTTATAATACAGAAAATCAGTCAAAACTATGGCAAGTAAACTAAGGCAAGGAAAAACAACTGCCCTGAGCTTCTCAGATCTGAGGGCTATGTTGAATTCCATCAGGATACCTACCAAGCACAAAATATATACTATTAAAAATTTCTGAAGAGAGGGGCACCTGGGTGGCTCAGTGGGTTAAAGCTTCTGTCCTTGGCTCAGGTCATGATCTCAGGGTCCTGGGATTGAGCCCTGCATCAGGTTCTCTGCTCAGCGGGGAGCCTGCATTCCCCTCTCTCTCTCTGCCTGCCTCTCTGCCTACTTATGATCTCTCTCTCTCTCTCCCTCTCTGTCAAATAAATAAATAAAATCTAAAAAAAAAAAAAAAAAAAAAGACTTTCTGAAGAGAGAGATTAAGGCCCTATTAATTGAAAACAAGGCAATAGAGATCCAAAAAATGCCCCCAAATAACACAGGCATGGGCTAACCATATTGAACTTCATACCTGAGCTCTGTTTCTTTACAAAGAAAGCCAAATCCCAGGCTATCTCAGTGAGAAGTGCCACCAGCTAAAAGGTCCCTCTGCTTCCCTCATACCCTTCAGGAGTAATGTTGGGCCCCATATCTCAACCTCTTAAGAGCTTAAGAGAGAACTTGGGATCCCTGGTGGCAGAGAGGAAAGGAAGAAAGACAAGAGGGAATTCTTCTCTATGCAAACTTTGGAAACTAAAGAGATTTTTCTCCTCTCGGGTGACCTTTGTTAGTTCTCTTTCCCAAGATAAATTTCATCTCTTCTAATCTCATAAACTAATATCGAAATTAAATATGGCATACTGCTTTATATAACATTTCTGTCTATGTGGCAACTCTCAAGACTGTATATTTACCTAAGGAACTCTCACTGGGAGTTTCACATTGAACCAGATCTAACAGCCCAAGAAAAAGGGATTACTGCTATTTACATACGACTTAATCACACTTACAGACGGCCTATCCTGTAAGTATAACTCACTTGAGGCAGATGGGTGCCAAGTAAGCCATCCGCTCCAAGATCCAAGTGAGATGCTTTCCATGAACTAAAGCTGTGACACAGTGAACCTCAGAGAAAGGACGCATCTTCCAAAGTCCCCATTTATGGGAAGTGGGAGCATAATTTAGACTCCAGAAACATTTAAATAACTTAAAATGATTAATGGAGAAAATGGGCTTGCAAAATAGGCTTGATTCGGGTCTGCCTCCCATCTTCGACATGCTGTATCAGACCTAATTGAAATTGTGGGATACTTGAGGAGAAAGTTTCCTGAAAGGCACAGAAAACCACAGAGGTAAGAAAGGATTTAAGTGTTTTCCCTTATAGAGAACCCTCTGGCTTATATACAAAATTTGTAATAGTGAAACCAATTCTTGGAGCACTGAATTTTGGAAAGGAGGTGGGGAAATAAGACAGAGTGGCCTATCCAAGTAGCAAGAATAATCCAGCAAAAAAAAAAAAAAAAAAAAAAACAACAAACCTCAGAACTGAAAGGGGGCAGGAGGAAGCAAAAATTTATAGAGACAGTAACATGATCAATGGTCACCAGGAATCCTGAGGAAGGGAGGGCTAAACAGATAGAACACAGATGAAACGCATGGCATTGGACTCCTGTCAAAACCCACAGAACTGGGTAACACCAAGAGGGGACCCAAATTAAGCTATGGATTTTAGGTAATAAAAATGTATCCATACTGGTTCATCAGTTATAACAATGTACCACATTAATGCAAGATAATGGGCAACACTGTGCAGGTGAGGTATATGGGAACTCAGTGCTTTCTACTCAATTTTTCTGTAAGCCAAAAATCGCTCTAAAAACAAAGGGAAGAGCGCCTGGGTGGTTCTGTCAGTGAAGCGACGGCCTTTGGCTCAGGTCACAATCTCTGGGTGCTGGGATGGAGTCCCACACCCAGCTCCCTGCTCATGCGCAGTGGTGTGCCTGCTTCTGTCTCTCCCTCTGCCACCCCCTGCTTCCTCTGCTTGTGTTCTCTCTCTCTTTCTCTCTCTTAAATAAATTAATAAAATGTTTTTTTTTAAATAAAAATAAAGGGAAGACAGAAGTTAATGTAAATTAGGAGACCAAGAAAGAATCCAAATAGGAAAGAAAAACCATTGCAAAGCATGTTGTTGGGGTATTAAATGTCAATGCAAGTCATAAAGATTAGCAGTTGGGCACCCCATGCATTATATTTAACTTTGTCCAGGCTGATGCACTGCCTCGGGGATACATATGTTCAGAATCAAAAGCAGGGCTGCTTTGCTGTGTACCTTTAATAGGGCAATAATAATTATCAATGAGTATACCTCAGAATAAAGAAAAACTATGCCCCCCTAAGATATCTGGAGGAGATGCAGACTTAATGTCTACTTTCCTTTGGCTCCAACATTGATATTTGTATGAAGCAACAAAAAGAAAATCAGGAAAATACCTGTTCACTGGTGAAGTCAAAGGCCAAATTTGCCACATCCCTCAAATTTACAGGCCAGCAATTTAAGTCGCTGGCACTTCCCTACTGGTTTTCTGATTTTTTCTTTCTTTCTTTTTTTTTTTAGGACTTTATTTATTCATTAGAGAGAAATAGCACCCACAAGAAGGAGGAATAGCAGAGACAGAGGGAGAAGCTGGCCCTCCACTGAGCAGGCAGCGGGACTGGGGTTCCATCCCAACACCCTGGGATCATGCCCTGAGCCAAAGGCAGATGCTTAACTGACTGAGCCACCCAGGTGCCCCATGTTTTCTGATTTTCTTACACTCTATATAGGTTAGGCCATCATCATCGATACATACTTGGGCCTAAATGACCAACTTTTGTTAGGTGTTCTTAGAAAATCTAACTTGAATACACGGCTTAAGCCAATGTTTCCTTCATTTTGGCTTGATTTTTCTCTTAATTTTACTGCAGAATTTATTGTAAAATCTAGACAAGAAGTTTCTTCTGCTGTTAACAATGATACCTAACATTTTTTAAAATTTTTTTAAGTACAGTTGATATAGTGTTACATGAGTTCCAGGTATACAACATGGTGATTCGACAAGCCTATCCATTATCCTCTGCTCACAGAAAGTATAGCTCCCATCTGTCAGCATACATTGCTAGTACAATATCGTTGGCTATCGTCCCTATGCTGTGCCTTTTACTCCCTTGATTTATTCATACTACAACTGGAAGTGTGTGTCTCCTACCCCCCTTCCCCCATTTTGCCCATTCTCACACCATCCTCCCCCTCTAGCAACCATCAGTTCGGTCTCTGTATTTATAAGCCTGATTCTGCTTTTTGTTTGTTTATTCGTTGTGTCTTTTTTCTTAGATTCCATGAGTGAAATCCTGTGGTATTTGTCTTCCTCTGTCTGACTTACTTCACTTCGCATAATACCTCTAAGTTCATCCATGTTGTCACAAATGGCACAATCTCATCTTTTTTATGGCTAAATAATATTCCTCTGTGTATATGTGTGTGTGTGTGTGTGTGTGTGTGTGTGTGTGTGTGTACACACACTATATCTTCCTATCCATTTGTCGATTTGGCTCCACACCAAAATAAAGTAATCCAATTTAAAAATGTACACACTATATCTTCCTATCCATTTGTCGACTTGGCTCCATACCAAAATAACAAGTAATCCAATTAAAAAATGAGCCAAGGATCTGAATAGAGATTTTTCCAAAGAAAATCAGATGGCCATACAGATGGCCAGTAGACCTATGAAAAGGTGCTCAGTATCACTAATTATCAGAGAAATGCAAACCAAAACCACAATGAGTCACAACCTTACACATGTCAGAACGGCTAAATCAAGAAGATAAGAAACAACAAGCATTAGAAAGGAAATAGAAATAAAGCAACTCTTACACGCTGTTGGTAGGTACGTAAATTGGTACCACCACTGAGGAAAACAGTATTGAAGTTCTTCAAAAATTAAAAATAGAAATACCATATGATCCAATAATTACACTACTGGGTATTTACCCAAAGAAACAAAAACACTCATTCAAAAGGATACGTGCCCCCCCGCTGCCCTGTTCATTGCAGCATTATTTACAATAGCTAAGAAATGGAAGCAGCCTAGGTTTCCATCAATAGCTAACATTTGTTAACAGTCAGAGCTAACACTGCTCTAAGCAAGAGAATCAGGTAGCCGGTCACTTCCTTTTTTTGGTCACTTCTTTAAATGAGTCACTTCTTTTATTCTCATTGCAGAGGAGTCTCAAAAGAATGGGACGTTTGATTTTTTCCTTCCTCATTCCACTCTGCCTGGCCATGGGGAGAAGGAGTACGGAGGAGGGGGCTTTAACATCCCTCCTGTTTGAGGGACACAGAAACAGAAGTCCACTAGAGTTCTGAAAATGAGCCCCACCCCAACTCCCAGCCTTTCATTTGCAAATGTAGTCCTAAAAGGAGAGGCTTATCCAAGTGAAGTTGCTAGAGGCAGAGGCAGTTCTATCCAGGGGAGTAGGGGAAGGTCTAGAAAAGGGGAAAATAGAGATGATTGAGAAGGTGGATTCCATAAGGGGCCAGGGCCTGTGCACCACTCTGATGTGGCTGGATGTAGGTCCTGGGGAGATGGATGCCTGAAGATCTGGACTAAGATCTCTATGCTCCTCTGACCATAAAGAGAACAAACCTGGACTGAGATATCTCACTGGTAATGTTGAGCGGAAGAATTTTAGATAGAACTCCTCTTCTGTTCTCTGCAACCTTGTATGGCAGAAATTTTATACAATGTTCTAATGGGGGAAGGCTACCAGTACCTTGCTGCCCCTGGCCATACTGGCTCACAGGAGTCAAAAGTTAAACTGTTAGGAATTTTGTGAGCCAAATGTTTTGTTTTGTTTTGTTTTTTGTTTCTTATATTTTATTTATTTATTTGAGAGAGAGAGAGAAAGAAGGAGCAGGGGGAGGGGTTAGAGGGAGAAGGAGAAGCAGACTCCCGCCTGAACAGGGAGCCTGATGTGGGGCTCGATCCCAGGGCTCTGAGATCATGACCTGCGCCGAAGGCAGACACTTAAACAACTGAGCCACCCAGGCGCTCCTGTGAGCCAATTGTTAAACACAGTCATCATTAAAAATTAAATTATGTAAACTTACAATTTAAAAAAACTACATTAAGCGAAAAAGCAATAAATATGCCAAAACTCTCACTTCCTACATATTTAACTACATTTTATCATAATTTATGCTCTGGAAGGCCTCTCTCTTTACCTGAATGGCAGATATACCATTTATAACTGCACTGCACATCTCTTGCCAATTCTATGTGCAGTGATGGCACATTGGCAGCCTGAGATCAGCCTGGATGGGAGTATTTATACCACAGAAACTGGCAGACCTTACAGATCAGGGCTCAATGGATTGTTCTAGACCAGGAGTCAGCAACTGTGGCACATGGGCCAACTATAGCTCACCACCTGTTTTATAATGTTTTATTTGAACACAACCATGCTCATTCATTTATGTCTTGTCTAGCAGTGAAAGGTCTTGCTGCTTTCTCTCTACAACAGCAGAGTAGTTCAAACAGAGCCTGTACGACCTACAAAGCCTATAATATTTATTATCTGTTCCTTTACAGAAAAATTTTGTTGACCCCTGATCTAAATTTAGGAAAGTGATGGAGAATTGTGCTGATCATTTCACAATATGTACGAATACTGAATCATTCATTATATTGAACATCTGAAACTAATATGACACCATATGTCAATTACATTTCAATTTGTTTAAAAAGCGATGGAGAAAATGTTAATAATGCAGATTAAACTTTAAAATGTGCTGCATCCATACTCTCTAGTTGTGTGTGAGTAGCATTAAAAAATTAAAGAAAATATTCTTCCAAAATTCAGAACTATTACCCAATTTAGTAAAGAAGATATATCTAGTGACATTACAAACTAGTGAACTTCTGAAATACATCTTCATTACTTTACTTTCATATAACCCATTAATGAGATTAAAAATATCAACCAGCGTCTGTGTCAAAAGTATACTCAGAGTTCCAGTTTTAAAACTCTAGCAACAGCCATAGCACTGAATCCTGTCATTGCATTGCTCACTATTTTGATAAATTGCATGCCTTTCTGCACAATGTTTGGTTTAAAAAACAAAACAAAACAAAAACAAACCCCTCATGTATCTTGTAGTCAAGTGTTGTGGCGTATATTCATAAACTTCCATACATACTGTGTCATTTAAGAATATGATGATTCTGAGTATCTGTGTGGTTAAGCGACTGCCTTGGGCTCAGGTCATGATCCTGGAGTCCCCGGATCAAGTCCCACATCAGGATCCCTGCTTGACAGGGAGTCTGTGTCTCCCTCTGACCTGTCCCTTCTCATGCTCTCTCTCGCTCTCTCCCTCTCTCCCCTAAATGAACAAACAAATAAATCTTAAAAAAAAAAAAAAAAGAATATGATGATTCTGGTATTACAAATCCCACTCAGTGGGTGAAATATAGAGATAAACATTAAGAAACACCAGACAATGTTGAAGCTATGATTTGAATCCAGATTTACTGAAAACCTGAGTACATTTGCTTGGAAATTATACTTTTAGTAGCCATTATTTGAGAAACTACACTACCCTGTTAAAAAAAAAAAAAATCAACTCTTGGGGCACCAGAGTGACTCAGTCAGTTAAGCGTCCGACTCTGGATTTCGGGGTTGTGAGATGGAGACCTGCATCGGACTCCTTACTGCGCGTGGAGCCTGTTCGGGATTCTCTTTCTCTGTCTGCCCCTCCCCCTGACTCACTCACTCTCTCTCTCTCTCTCTCTCTGAAAAAATGTTAAAGAAAACAACTGTGAACTCATTCTTTGATGTAAATTGATACTATTAATTATTATATCAATATTTGAAAAAGTTATGCATGAAACACTTCTTCATTCTATAGGCAGTGCTTGGTATGGATCCATAAACCCCTTCAGAAACTCTGAAAAGGATTCCTAGAGCCTATCTTCAAGACCCTTCTTGCTGTCAGATCCGAATCCCCACCATGCACTTGAGCCCAGACTTTGCTCCCTCACCCAGGAGCTGCTGCTCTCCTCCTGCTGGAACACCATTTGGCTTCATCACATCTCCCACCCAGCCTGGACTGGACGGTCTGGCCCCATGTGCTGTCTTTCTATCACACTGGCCTTCTGTGCTTTGGGGACCTTCCAGGGTGGGCACAGTGTTGGGGCAGTGTCACTTGCAAAGTCTCCGTGGTGACGTCAGGCAGACAGACAAATAGACTAAGACCACTGAGAGCAAGTCGGAGTGACAAGAATGCAGCATTTCAGAAAGAAGTTAAGAGTCCCTGGGAACAGTTTTAAGCTGGTAAATTACACAATCTGACTCATGTTTTGTTGATTTTTTTTAATGATGTCACATCTGTAAAAGATTGAATCCCACCACATCCTAACCTTCGCCTTCTGCCCAGAGGAAAGGAGGCAGGGTCCAGCGCAGCTGGTGGTTTTCCCTGGGCCAAGACCAGGCTGGAGACCTCAGAGAAAGGCCAACACCAGAGGCAGAAGAGCAGAGGGACCAGAAGCTTCTACCCAAGAAGCCGAAAGTCACAAACCATGGGAGGCCCCAGCCAATGTGCAGCCCTGAGCCCAGCAGCCCAAGCTCAGAAGAGCGCGGACAGCAGTGGGGTGCACCTGGAGCTCTGGGGACCCCTTGTTAAGTGAAGCGCTGTTGTTAACAGTTTGCTTTGGAGCACTCCGGAGAGGGGGGCGGCAGGGCTCATAAACAGACCACCTAAACAGCAATGAGAATTACATTTCACAGAAGTCAAATGCTTAGTTTGTCTCTTTTACTTCCTCGGGTCATTAATAGTTGTGGTTTTGATAACAATGGGCTCAAAAGAAACATATAATGAACTTGGCAAGGCTTTAAAAGTCATCAATTATTTAATCCAAGAAGGTGAATAATCCAGATGAAAGCATGGAGGGGAAATTGCATTGTTTTTTATATCTGGAATGTGTGTTACTCCAAACTCCTGCCCGGGAAAAGGCCCGGTACAAAGCTCTAGCTTCTCCACGCGATAGCCGGGTTCGGGTGTGTATTGGTTGGCTGCACACAGGTTGGGAGGGCGAAGGATCCCCAACCACCACCACCACTACCCAGCGCCACCATCCATGGAAAAATAGAAGGAGTGAGGGGGAAAGCCGTTGATTCTGGGCTGCAGTGTTTGATGAGAAGAAACTTTCTGCGGGTTGTTTTTTTGTTGTGGTGGTGGTTTTATGTTTTTTTTGGTTTTTTGGTTGTTTTCTTCCCCCCCTTCAAAGGAACACACATCCTACCAGAAACAAACCTCTGCAAGGTGCTCTGTCCTTGCCAGCCACAGTTCGCTCACCAATCCCCTGCTTGGCCATTTATAATCTCACACCCACTGCTATTGTTATACTAACATTTCAAAAGAGTAGCAGTGCTCACCTTATTGCCAAATCCGATGGCTCCTTTTACGTTCTTTTTCTCCTTCGTTTCCATAACACTAGACTGCCTATCCTTGTAACCAGGCCTCTGTCAAAAGAAAAAAGGAAAATGATTTGATGTCTACAATATGCAGATTGAAGGAGAGGCAGGAGGCCAAGACAACATTTGTATTTCAAGTGTATGCGTCTGAAACGTGTTGCCAAAACAGAGAGTGGGAAGTTGGGAGAGGAGCGATGTGGTTGGGGGAGAGGGGCCCTCAGCAAGCTCCCAAGACACAGAAACCCAATCAGGGTAGGGGGCGAGCTACACAGAAAGAGTCACTGATGTCCTGAGAAACAGCGCAGCCACATAGAGGAAAAAAAGAGGCCGCCGGGAATTCTGCTCCCTGCCCTGCAACCCAGTCCGGGCCACGTTCATATTTTTCTGAAACTTTGCTTATTTTCTCCCCTTCAGAGCTGGCTCCCTGTTGATTCAGTCCTCAGGGCCTGTGCCTGGTGTCCACAGCCCGTGAAGAAAACCTCTACTTTTCCCACACGGTTCTTCGGCACCGCAGTGGGACAGCTCACCACTTCCCCAAACCCCAGGGCAGGACCGTCTCCGTCACCTTGATGGGCTCCCAGCCCTGCTGGCCAGGAGAGGACTCTGCCCCAACCAGGCCCCTCTCTTCATCCGCTTCTCCCTCATTCTCCCCTGTGCCCTCCTCCCCTGCCTCTTCCTTGGGATCATCACATAACGGAGTCCCCCGAGACCGATTTCTCTCTCTGCTTCCTTTCCTTGGAGCACACCCTTCACCCAAACGTGTTGGCAAGAGGGCTCTGTTTCAGCACGTTTAGGAATTCCTCCCATGTCCTATGATCGAGCAGGTATGGAGTACATTTTTATTGATTCACCGATCGCCCACCACATGAAACACTGCCTCAGTCAAATGAAGGAACTGGTCCTCGGCCGTATCGGAGGAGTTCCTGTTTGCACAAACGAACTTATTCACCTCCTACCCTTTCCTTATTGTGGTAAGAGACAGATAACGTAAAATCGTCCATCTTGCCCATTTTTACGTGTCCAGTTCAAGGGCATTCGATCCATGCCACATTGCTGCGTAGTTCTCCCCACCAGGCATCTCCAGAACTTCATCCACTTCCCAAATTGAAACTCTTCCCCATGAAACACTAATTCCACATTCTCTTCCCCCAGCCCCGCCCCCCTCACCTACCCCTGGCAACCACTCTCCACTCTCCGTCTCTACACCTACCCCTGGCAACCACTCTCCACTCTCCGTCTCTACGAGGGTGACTAATCAAGCACTTCCTGTGAGTAGGGTCCCTCACTTTTCGTCCTTGGGTGACTGGCTTATTTCATTTAGCATCATACCCTCAAGATGACTGCATAGTCCTTCAGTGATTACAGACTCTCGTATTTGGAAATCCATTCATTTCTAAATGTTTGACCATGAAAAGAGGGAGAACATGGGCCACATGGAAACGAATCAAGGCCCACTGCTTGCCAGCCATGTCCCAGCCCTGCCGTCCCCAACCGGAACTCGGACACAGCTTCTCAAAGGCACAGCTGCTTTGGAACAGAGGGAACACCATGTCTGAAACAACGTGGTGAGGAAACAGCGCTGCTTCCATGTGGGGCGACGGCTTCATCACCTTACTTAACCTTCACAGCTCAGGGAGTCACTGATCCATCTCCATTTTACAGACAAAGAAACCAAAGCGTAAAGAGACCAAGTAATTTGTCCCAAATCACAGCTGGGAAATACTGGAGCGGAGATGCACACCTTCAGGCTGACGTCCATTTGACCCCAGACGCCTTGGCCCTAAACCCCCAGCGCCTACCCGCCGCCCCAGACCCCCATCCAACGGAAAGGGAAGCGAGATCAACTGAGAGCAGTATTTATAAGATTTAAGTGAAGAAAAGCACGCGGAGAAGGTGACTTTAAAACAGCCTGAGTATATAAATTGTGATCAGACTATTAAAGTCCCTTTGAAAGAGGAAGAACAAATGGGCTTCAAGGGTAAGAGGAAGAATCTCATTATCAGGCGGGTTTTCATAAAGGTTGCGAGTTCCCTTCCCCGGGAGACTGCAGGAGGAGGAGAGGCTCGAACCTGCCTAGAGCCGGCCTGCCTGGAGGCAAAGAGGTGACCCAGGGGGCTCTTGGGGGACTCCCCCAGCACCAGAAGTCCCTGACGTGATCCTTGTAAAGCTTTTGAGTTCCGAAAAGAAAGGCTGCTTAGAAACACGAGCTAAGCGTCATAAATATGCATGCATATTTTATCCTCTGTCATCAGCCTCATCCTGCTGGGTGGGGTGCATGTCTGACACTCTCAAAATTTAAGGGGCAATGTCCCCTTTGATTACAGGGCATTCAGCAGTGAACTAACTTTCAAACTAACTCCAACCGGCTTTCAAGCTACATCTTCCATTCAGGCTGAGTGGTGAGTCTGCCTTGAAGTGAATATTTCACTGAACAGGGAAGACGCTAGCTTTTCATTTTAATGTCCTTACAGCCTTCTCTCTGTGCATTGCCTCGGAGGCTGAGCTTGTCAAGATATGTAAACAGCAGAATCCAGTGTGCTTTGCTCGGGACGACCCAGTCTACTGAGGCAGATTAACTCTAGCAGAAGGTGACTCCCAAGGTATCTGATGTTCAGAATTCCTTTAAAAGGAAAAATGAAACTGAGAGCGCACCCTTTCCAAGTGACAGGAGCCATTGAAACACTACAGACATTCTGAGGGATAAACCTGTGGTCAGAGCCAAGGTTTTTCTAGAGCAGACATGATCACTTTTGGTCTTCGTTCATTCTGCCAAATTCTTGAAGCCCCTAGAGCCCATATTCAATGTCCACTCTTCTCGTGGTGGTAAAAGGGACCCAAGTAAGGTCTGCATTCTTCCATCAAGAATTAGTTTGTCAAGAGGCTGGTTGGCCAGTATGTCTACCTCCTCCTCCAGGTTCTGTGTCTCCCAAACGTCCCCCTTGGTCATTCTGAAATCCTCAGTGCACCTGGTGTCTTAAAGCTGCCTGTATTCTATGGCTTCTGATAGAACTTCATTTTAAGGATTATCCAAATTTTTATTGTCTAAAAATTTTATTTCCTATGTGGTGATTTTATAAATGTCTGCATGGATTTGGACTGGTATTTGCTAACCTTCGTACAAAATAGAATTGGCTCCAAAGCATCGGTATTGGGGGGGGGGGGGGACAGGAGGGAACAATGCAGTGATTTCTGTGCATATTGAAATGTGGAAATTCTGTCTTCTACAAATGTGGCTATACCTAATTCCTAAGATTACTGCCTTCCTACCATTTGCAGGGCAACTATGTCAATGACGGACCTCTCACCCTACCTAGACTGCAGTCTTTCCTTCTATATGTTCAATGTATTCACAAAAGCTAAAGGAGGCTTTTGATCTATCGGCATGTTTTTATTAAGACGAGTCAGAACAGGGGCACCTGGGTGGTGCAGTTCAGTTCACGATCTCAGGGTCCTGGGATGGAGCCCAGCTTCGGGCTCCCCACTCAGCAGGGAGTCTGCTTGTCCCTCTCCTTCCGCACCCCCTCTCCCACTCATGCACATGCACTCTCTCTCACATAAATAATATCTTTTTAAATTATTTTTTATAAGATTTTATTTATTTGACAGACAGAGATTACAAGTAGGCAGAGAGGCAGGCAGAGACAGAGGTGGAAGCAGGCTCCCCACTGAGCAGAGAGCTCAATGTGGGGCTCAATCCCAGGACCCTGAGATCATGATCTGAGCCGAAGTCAGAGGCCTAACTCACTGAGCCACCCAGGTGCCCCTTAAATATATAATATCTTTAAAAAAAAAAAAAAAAGAGGAGTCGGAACACTTACATACATGGCCACCAAAATAACTCAGTCCAGTTATTTCAGCTACTTCTCCATCACTGGGGGACAGGAGAGCATGATGAGAACCCTTAGTGGTATAGCAAGACACAGTGATCGCTAAGGTAGATGATGAAAGACCAGGATGGTCCACCCATGACCCAGGCTTTCTTCTCCAGAGACATATCCCATGACTTTGCCCAGGAAGACATCAAGATCTTTACGTTCATGTACCACCAAGCCATTCAGTGGCTATCGTTAAAGCAGCTAGATAAAAATAAACTCCCAGAAATTTACCCTAAATCCACTCCAAAACCGAACTTAAAATCCACAACTAGTATCCATTGAGGAGATGGAGCACTGGCTTCCTGGTGCTGGTGGACTTCTACATTTCAAAATTGGATACTGTCTAATCCATCACAGCACCATGAGTGAGTCATGACCACTCCTATGCAAGACATGGTAATAGGGACAAGATGAGGTGCACAAATTTGGAGATAGCTTTGCCTATTACTATTGAACTATAGAATTAGTATCTATAAACCAAAGAGAGATGCAAAGCCTCCTAAAGTTAGAGAAAGACGGACCCATAGTTTATAAGACATGACAGTCACTGGCTGATTAGGTTCAATATCTAAACAAAAAATATATTAGTCAGGAGAGACGGACAATCATGGAAACATGGAAAGAACTGCCTGTAGGTTTGACTGACAGGGGAGGGCTGCCAGGCCCTGGGGCACAATATCTTCCTGAAATAGATAACCAGAGCTTGTTCTCAGAGCCTGATGCCAGTAAGCATTCAAATCCTTTCACCTGGGCCCTTGTTAGAAGTCCATGCTCACTGGCAATCTTGCAACTATAATGTGCCTTCTTCACAGATCACAAGCACATTTCAAAATAATAAATCAGGATTCTAGTCTATACATCAGCCCTTTTGAGTTTAGTTAATGTGAGTCCATCCCCATGAGACAGACCCAGTGGAAACCATCTTCCTCCATTTCCAGTCTTCACCCATTGTTCAAAACAATGAACTCATACTATTGATAAAAGTGGGTTGACATATAACACATTATCGATTATTCGATATGAATTGCTGTGTTAGCACCCTGTGGTGCTAACACAGAGAAGAACGTTATTCCATTTGGGAGAAAAATGTCAATAAGTGAATTTCCCATCTTGTAAATTTCAAGGGCTGGCCATTTGAGGGCAGAGGCTGGGTTTTTGTATTTTATGTAACACTTCATATTTCTTTTGCCTTCCACAAGGCCTGGCCCAGGTCTGGTCTGAAATAGGTGTTTGTTTATCAAGTGAGTGAAGGACATAGTGCAGCTAACTACAACTGCGTGACATAGAAGTAAGCCAAACAGCCCTGGCCTGGGGGGACCAAAGGGTGAGACCTTCAAATCCAGTGGCTCCAGAGGGAGAATCCTGAATTCTAAACAGAACCCAGTCCATTCTCACACCCAGCGCGTAGATAAGCAAGCAGGTCACTTTCTGGATTTCTTTCCACCACAGCCTCTCTGGCCCCCAGCAGAGTATGGGAAGGGGGAGGGAATCCTTGGGGAGCATGAGTCTGACCATGAGCTCCCCACCCACTCATCCTGGATGCCTCCTGAGGTCACTGCTGATATGTGGCCATCTCTGTGTTTAGATGTGATTGCAAGCAGCCCCAGTGAGAAAGCATTGTCAGTTCTCTCTCCCTGCTCACTGGGCGAGAAAAGATTTTTCATTTCATACATCATTTACAACTTGCTGCTGTGATTCTAAAAAACCAGTGGGCTTTATCGAGTTAATGAGCAAGAAAAACATATTTGGTGAGCGTGTTAATTTTTTGAATGTTCTGCAGAGCCCAGGACATTAGGCAACAGGCACAGGGCAGCTGGGCACACCAGGGAGTCCTTCCTCCCCCCAGATTCATTCCACCCAACGAAGGGGGCACCTGGCTAGTCACTAATAAATCAGCAAATGCATCTTAATAGAAAGTGAACAGCAAACGTGTCATTGGCTTTGCTCTCTCTCTGCATTGCCTCTACTCAGGAACATTTGGGACCCTGGGCAACAATCACCATTGGCTTGATTGAGTTTCTCTTCCACATACCGGTCTTCACAGCAAGAGGAAGGAGCAAGCAGGGAAGCTTTGAGGACAAATCAGGTCAAAGCGGGGAAGAAAGCATACCAAATCTCAGTGCTCAGGATTTTCAAAATGATATAAGACCATCTATCTCCAGAATGATGTGCTAAGGAAGGTGTAAACCTAGACACGGGGAAGGAAGGGCTCTGTCAGAGGAGCAAAATAAGATACTGAAGTAAGTATCTTAATTTATGAAAGAAATAAGTATCTTAATTTATGAAATCCTTAATTTATGAAAGGATCCTTTTAAAGTTCTTATTCTTATCTCTCAAAATCTTGGATACTCCAAGCTGGTTGAATACATCTCAGCATTAATCTGCTCACGAAACCACAGAACCAAAAGCACCCATTCATCGCATCTTCCTTTTCGTCTTTGAATTTCATCTTGAGTGAAACATTTGAGATTGACCCCAGCAAGTTCATGGTGTTGGCAAAACTTGCACCCACAACTGAAAAGGCACAGGTGTACTTTTCTCATTTCTCTTCCACGCATGGACAGTGAGTATATTTGTGACTTCTTAGAGATGGGGAAATGTTTGAGCACTATTAAGTGTAAACACAAAATGATAGCTACTGAGTCAGGCTTAGAACATCCCCGCTCTACACAAAACTGACAAAGGGTAAGGACCACATTTTAATACATCACACAACTCATTGAAAGCAGGTCCATTTCTGGACCCCCAGCCATCACAAAGATCACCGGCCATAAGCACACGCGCGCACACACATACCATTCACACACACAATTCAAAACTCCCAGAAAGCTGTAATCACTCAGATGAAGCAAATGCACAAGAGACAGAAACTGGTTGCTTTCTAGATAAGAAAAAAATGCAGAACAGTCTATTTCAGAAAAGATACGAAATAAGGATCACTATTTTAGGGAAGAACATAATTGTTGGAGAACACGAATCCAGGAAACACTTTTGCATTCTGATATTTAATGGTGTTTTGTATTCGTTCCCGCTGTGGGATAAAGCTCTACGTAACAAAGACACCCAGTTTTCCGTAAGCAAGAACACAGCTGAGATATCATCTCCGGAAGACTGGAGCTCATTTGCACCCTGAGAGGGTTCTATCTCTGGTGCCTAGTAATGGGGAGGAATGTCAGGAAGAGTATCTTAATTTGCAGAGGATTTTTGGAGAAATGGAAAGCAGAGAGCTGGGAATTGTGCCCAGCGAGCATGAGGCCAAGAACCGTGAACTGTCAGCATAATACTCCACATGTGGCTGAAAATGCCTGCCTCGGGTGTCCCCCAATGGAACCAACCACACAGTGTTCCCAGCCCTGTCACCACCGTGGGCTGTGTCTGTCAGGCAGTGAGGCCAACAGTCTGCACTATACACAGAGCCAAAGGATGCCCGGCGTGTCCTCTGGCACAACTTTCACTCAGGCACTCAGTGACTTCCCTGTCTAAACATCACACTCACTCTTCCCAGCCCAAAGCAAGAGATTCTGCAGGTGTGGAATGCAGAAGTCAGATGTGGTCAGACCACTCCTTGGGAAACCTCAGAACCCATACACAGTGAGGAGAAACAGTGAGAGACAAGGAATCAGGCAAGAGAAAGCTGCCTGGGGCTGACCTGGGGTTGGAGAAGAATAGTGTAGTAAGGGTTGAAAAAAGCATCCGTCCCTCTCTTGCCGAGCACTGGCCTTCAGGGCCACCTGGCCTGACAATACCCACCGATGATGCCATCTCACCCGGCTACCTGTGACACACCTCACATGGCTCTTGTGAACTGCACACTTGTGTAACCCACACCCCTGGATGTAGATGGGACCTGTGGCTTGCTTCTGGCCCACAGAAAACAGCAACAGTGATTGGAGAGCCCTTCCCATCAAAGCCTATGTCCATCATATCCTCCATTCTAGAAACCAGATCGAGATTCTCTTGCTCCCCACGGTAGGCAGGGCGATGCCTCCTCCCGGCCTCCCCATCCCACCCAGCCAAAGTGTCCACTCCAAATTCCAGAAACATGTTCCATGACAAAATAGACTCTGATGATGCTAGACATCCAAGCAGGGAGATTATCCTGGACTATCCAGGTAGGCCCAGTCACACAGACTAATCACACAGACCCTTAAAAGCAGAGAACCTTCTCTAAAGAGTCAGAAAGGGGAGACAGAAGAGAAGCAGGTGAGAATCTCAGCCCGAAAGTCTGCAACCCATTGCTGGTTCTTAGATGTAGGGGCCAAGTGCAAGGACCAGGGAAAGGCTCCCAGGAACCAAGAGCAGCCCCCAGCTGACAGCCAACAAGGAAACAGTAGCTCTGGTCCTACAACCACAAGAAGCCAAGGCCTGCCAACAACTGGAAGGAGCTTAGAATCGACTACTTCCCCAGAACCTCTGGAAAGGCTCATAGCCCTGCCAACATCTTGTAGGACCCAGATCAGAGGAATCAGCTGAGCCATGCTGCACCGAGATCTCTGAAGAAAAAGCAATCACCCCATAAAGACATTCGTATCTTGTGTCCAGACTAGATTGTGTCCTGGACGGTCCCCTTCATCTTGACATTGTAGGATTCCAGCTCTATCAGGAGCCTAACTGGAAGACATGTCCAGTCTACCAACATGGCTGCCTTTGAAATTATCTTCGAAAAGAACATTCACCCAACTTTTGGAGAAACCAGCCCTACCACCACCTAGTAAACTTCATAGGTCATCATCTTGCCTATACTGTATTCAAGCAGTCCCCTGCCCCTTGGTCCACTGCTGGGAACACACAGACATTGAATCTCCGGACGTCCTCCAGAGGTGACAGACAGCGAGAGAGACAGGGCACCGGGCCGCTCACTCTGTCAACTCCCCAAACTTTGTTTTTCAAAAGCAAATTTCTTCAAACAAAGCAGTTACAAGGCCTTTGTTGAAGTTGAAAAACAAAGATACTTTTGAGTCTCCTAAACACATACCAAAAGAAAAAGGTTATTTTTTAACTTTCAGAAAAGACAGATGCATGCTTTTGGTGCTCAGATACAGCCAAGCAGAATTTAGCTGAAACTTTCCCCTGAGTTCTATTTTGCGACTCAAACCAGGCACCAAAAAAAAATTGTTTTTATCTGAAAGGATCTTTCTTTCAAAAGGGAAAAAAGCATAGTTGGAAGAAAACGTATGAAGGAGCTAAATAGGGGAGACCCTGCCGACTATTTAAGGGCCTGATATTAAGATATTGCCAAATAAATTGTTCATACCTTCTCATCAGATGTCATTTTTGGATCCAGGAGATAATTTTAGCAGAGATCACTCAAACTTCCTCGAGGTGGAACAGCCACTAAATCTTTAACCCATTTCAGAGCTATATTGTACGGCTTTCCTATTTTTAGCGCCCAGTAGCTTCTTTAGCATAATCTGAGGGGGGAAATGCTTCACCCCCAAGCCAGCCTACCATATGTGTTATTGTCTGCTACCTGTGTGTAATTATCGGTGTTATTTTAATAATCAATTTCAGTGGAATGGTAGGATTTGCTTCCGTTGCATTTAAATCCTAATAAAGCTCAATAAAAAGAAAATGAGAAAGAAAGAGAAAATAACGTTCGGAGGATTAACAAAACACTCCAACAAACGGGACCTTTTTAATTTTCATGACGTGATAAAGTGATAGCCTTTTGAATAGACAATTGGGCTCATAAACCTGATACACCAAGGGCTTAATTCACAAACACACACTGTCGCTAATACATTTGCCGAGGAGCTCTATGCTTAACAGGATTAGAATACAGTGAATCATTCATTATTAATGGAAATCTGCATTGCCTAGGTCTTCATCCCTAGATAGACCAGTATTTAAATCAAATAATTTAGCACAATTTCAGGAGCTTAGTTCTGTAACTAGATTGTTCATGGGTAGCTCCGTATTTCCGTACACAGAACTGGAAATCTTTCCTGGGGGCATTGTTAACCTGCCTCAGCTCCTGTTACCCAGAGGATTTAGATTCTAGAAGCTCTCTGCCTTACCCTGCTCACCCATAAACTCAGAAGTAAGAAACGGGCCGGCCCACCTGATAAGGTCATTTGCTTCCCCCAAAAGACTGTAAGCTGTACCATATTCTCTGCCTCCTGTTTGCTCTTCAGCTCCGACGGGTGATTTTGCAAATGTAGAATACACGTCACAAGGGGGTTCAGACAAAACCTGGTCCAGGTCAGAGGTAGAATTTACAGAGTCACCCTTTCAACAGTGTCTCAAGGGACACAGAAAGGACAAGGAAGACTTCCTTTGCTTTGACTCATGAAAAAGCTGGCTTCACTGGTAGGTATACCCATGGTTATTCATCCTTTTTGTTGAGCATCTGAACTGTGCCAAGCACAGAGTGATCAACTCTTCCAGTTTGGCTGGGACTGGAGGGTTTTTGAGGGCAAGAGACTTTTAGGTTTAAGCCAGAAATTTCCCAGGCACACCAGATGGGTTGGTCACCCTAAAAGGCATTGGAACGTGCTCTCCACCACTCATAATTCAGGTTAATTATTTCATAATGACTGAGGTTATCCTCAACCTTATGAGAGGGACAGTCCCACTTTTGGATACGGAGAATGAACCCCAAAGATGTTGAATAATTCACCCAAAGTCATGGCCAGTAGAGCTGGGATTCAGTTCCAGACCTCTCCAACTTCTCTGCCCATGACCTCCAGTTCTGTTCAGACAACCAGACACCCAGCTAGGATGAACAGCCTTGCTACTCACCCAGCTTTACATGCGTCCTCCACATGGGAAATCAAGACTTCCTAACTTACTATTAATTCTAGCTTTAGATGAAAGCTTCACGTGATCTGAGAACTCACCAGGCCCTTTAGCAAAGCCAAAGGAGAACCCATTCACCTAGGATGTCAACCCCCAGAACTAAGGGAGACCATCCTCATTTGGCAGAGTGTAGATCAAAACACCTGGGGCTATTTTCCCAAATAAAAATCTCTCCTTCAGTGGGGAGATTTTGAATCAGTAGGCTCAGTGCTGTGGCTGACATGCATTTCAGATAAAGATCCCAGGGTCCCCCAAATGATTCACAAGGCTCGGACAGCTGTCTTTTCTTCCATTGGTAAGTCTGCTGCTTTATTCCCCAACCCAGTGAGTCACTGTTCCTCACAAATGTGACCAGGGCAGGCCCTGGCAAGATTCTGTCTGTGGTCAGATAGACTACATTGAAAGCATACTTTGGGAAAGAAAAAAAAATCCCAGCTGTACTGTGCGACCTCTGGTAAATCACTGCATATACGCACTTCCATTTCCTTGCTCCTAGCATGGTGGTGATACCGACACCTCTCCCAGGAGAGCATACATGATGTACTGAACACAACGGTTCCCAAACCCCATGCCCTTTGACATCCAACTCAACCTCAGCCACAATACTGGACAATCACGTCATTGCCTTCTGAAGGAGGTTCCATCCAGCAGACAGACATCATGGAAATTTTCCCATTAGTTCCGGCCAGTATACAACTGTCTATTTTCATCTCAATGTGCTTCTCAATTTTTGACTGCTTTGGAATAACAGTATCTTTCAGTACCTTCCAGAAGTCAGTCCAGCAACAGGGGCTTCAGTGGGTGCAGCTGATAGATGGAATTATAAACTCAAAAGTTAATATGTTAAGTGGTTGAATCCTCTCATTAGAAAAGGAGTGTTTACTTTGCAAAGGATTAATCAAAGTTTTTTTTTTTTGAAGTAGCAGGAGCCCAAATTGCATTAATCATTAATTATGAGTAACAGTAATTAGTAACATATATTTAGCTTCTAAAATCCAGAATTCTTAGGACCTGGCAGGTCCCAGACAGGAAACAAGGTTTGACATAAATCCCTTTTCAGGGGCACCTGAGTGGCTCAGTCTTTTGAGCATCTGACTCTTGATTTCAGCTCAGATCATGATCTCAGGGGCCTGAGATCAAGGCCCGTGTCACGCTCTGGACTCAGCAGGGCATCTGCTTGGGATTCTCTTTCTCTCCTTCCCTCTGCCTCTTCCTCCAAGTGCTCTCTCTCTCTCTCAAAATAAATCTTAAAAAAAAAAAATTCCTTTTCAGTCTTCTTTGAAAGTTTCTTGGCCTCTTCAGGTCCTCAGGTCTGAGCTCAAGGCCTCTGTCTTCTTACGCAACATTCTCTCCCTAGGGGGTCCCCATTTTCATCTTGTATCTAAACCTAGGTCTCATTTTTGAATTTCAACTGCCTGTCTCAACTGAGAGGCTACAAGCATCTCAAAGGTAGCCTACCTGCTGTAGGCTGAATTGGGTCCTCCAGAAAGATATGTTGAAGTCCTAACCCCCAGCGCCTCCAAATGCTGCCTTATTTTGAAATAGGCTTATTGCAGATGTAATTAGTCAAGATGAGGTCATACTGCAGTAGGGTGGGCTCCTCATCAATGAGACTGAAGTCCTTAAAAGAAGAAGACCATGTGAAGACCCAGAGACTCAAGAAGAACCTCCTGTGAAGACAGAGGCAGAGATGGGAAGGAAGCTACCACCAGCCACAAATTACCTGGGACCACCAGAAGAGGGAAGAGGGGAGGAAGAATTCTCCCTGAGAGCTTGCAGAGAGAGCACAGCCCGGCGGACACCTTGGTTCTGACTTCTAGACTCCAGAAGAGAAATTACATAAATTTCTATTGTTTAAGTCACCTGGCCTGTAGCACTAAAAAACCAGCCCGGCCCTAGGCTCATATGACCCCAGTAAGCGGCACGTCTTGCATTTGGCTGCGCCCACCAGTGACCTGGGTGGGGTCCGGTCCTCGCCATCCCTTCCCCCCCACGACCCTGTGTGTCCCGCCCAGCTTGCATCATTACCTGCACAATCAGTCCAGGGACCACCTCCTCAGGGAGGCCTTCCCTCCGGTTCAACCTCTTCGTTCCATTCAGTTTTCCCTCGTGGCATTTGTCACAGCTCTTAGCCACCTATTTATTCATGTGGGGTTATTTGCTGTTGCTCTTGGGTTTTTTAAGACTTTCTCTCCCTCCCTATAGGTCCCCAAAGAAGAGGAATAATGTCTATTTGTTTTCCTGGTGTTGGCAGAAAGCAGAACAATGCTCGGCTCCTAGAAGGTGCTTTATAAATATTGTGGAGTCATCCAACCTAAATGCCTCCCTTTGTGGCTGATGCGGTAGAGGAATGTGTCTATGCTCAAATAAACAGGACAGCACCAGCACTAACTCTACTCAGGACAGAGCTGTGAGGACTCTGGGCTGTGGGGAAACAGGACCTTACTGGCTGCCACCTGTGGAGAGAGGGCTGGGCATCTGATTTCTTGCATTCCCACAGCTTACAGCCTCCTCCAGGCCACAGATTTCTGATTTAGGAGGTTGCCTAATTGGCTCTTGATGCTTGTAAAGCTCCTCTTCAAGGTCGATCTCAGGGACACTGGCAACCACCCTCTACATGCAGTCATGTTGGTCTCACTACCCCATTTCACAGATGAGGACAGACAAGGTAATTCATACTACTCCTGGCTTGTGCAGAGCCCCTTAATACAACAGGAAACAGCATGCCTTTCGAAGAACAACTCCTGGATAAAGCCAACAGATGACTCTAACCAGGAACTGATCCCAACATATGGGATGATTACCCAAGTTTGAGCAGAGCCACCTCTGGGGTCACTTGATACTTTTTTAAGTGTCATCAGAAGTAACTGGCAGTTATATACACTCTTGGAACAAGAACAGAAGTATCAGCCTGAATGCTTCCTGTCTATCAGTCATGAAGGCAATTTTGGAAATCCATCAAGAATTAGACAAAACACTGGATTCTTTTTTTCCCACCAAACCTATAGCAATAAAAGGAATTTTAATTCTATTGATCTGGCGAACAAGAGAATTCTAATGGAGTAGTGGTCTCCAACCCCAAATCAAAGTCTGATATCAGCAATTCTCAACTTGTCTCTCCTCTACTTTTCCAGGTAGAAGATCCAAGCTAAAGTAAAGCAAAAGCAGGAACAGGTTGCTTGGACAGACTTATTTATCCATGAAGTACCTTGAAATGATAAAAAGATTGAAGTTGCCTCCAAGAACTACTCAAGCCTGTAACAGAGGTCACATCCCACCTCAAAGTGGATTGTCCCACGGCTGTTTAAAAACAAAAGCTGGCAACCACACAATGCTTCTCTATGGAAGACAGGCCGTGATGACTCTGAAAAAGGTCTCCCTACTAATGAACACTACCTTCACTAAAGGTCACCCCACTCACTCAACACCTCTAAAATCCAGCCCCCACCACCACCTCCAATACCCCTACCTCCGTTCACTGCCAGCTGAGTCCCTAGCCTCCTCAAACCCTCAGAGTCAGACAGTCTTTTCAAAGGTAAACCTCACACCTGCAAATTCCAACCCAAACTGTGGCTGAGGCACTGCCTTCGACTCACACAGCTGCCACAGATTTTAAATTTTTGAAGGAAAAAAGCAGAACTTGTCTGTCAGACTCTGTGCAAACTACTAGCCCAAGGCTGTTCCCACCTCCCTCATTAGATCATGCTACATACCTTTCAATGACATCATGTCTTTGTGAAGCTGGTCTTCCTGGATTGCTGGGACGAAAGTAAGCCCGTTGTTGTATACCCAAAGAGATGAAAGCAGGGACTTCACAGATGTGTGTTGGCCTAGTTTCACAGAAGCACTATTCGCAATAGCCAACAGGTGCCAACCACCCAAATGTCAATCAACAGAGGTATGGATAAACAAAATGTGGCCTATACAGGCAATGGAATAATAGTCTTAAAAATGAACTAAGTACTAATACATGCTTCAATATAGACAAATATTGAAAGTGTGATGCTAGGCAAAAAAAAAAAAAAAATAGCCAAACATTGAAGAACAAATATTGTATGATTCTACTTTTATGAGGTATTTAGAGTAGTCAATTTCCTCAGGTCAGAAAATGGAATGGTGGTTGCCAGGGGCTGAGGGAGGGGGAGGATGGGGCATTAGTATTTAATGTTAATTAGTATTTAATAGGTACAGAGTTTCAGTTTGGGATGGTGAAAAAATTCTGGAAACGATGAATGATGAATGATGGTGCTTGTTGCACAACACTGTGAATATACTTAGTGCCACTAAATTGTGTACTTTAAAATGGTTGTAGTGGTAATTCTCCTGTTATGTATATTTTACCACAAAAACAGTAAACCCTTGCAAAAATCAATACAAGAGAGGAAATGGGGGTGGCAATGTCCAATACGATCCGAGGTGTGAAAAGCTATTCCATGCCCAACACATAAGAAGTTGTGGCTAAGAATGTAAGGGAAATATTTCTTATTTAATTTGTACATCATAGTTTCCAAAGGGCCACAAAGTTATATGAACATAAATACTAAGCTATTTAAAAATATGACTACTTGGGGGAAGCCTGTTGGCTCGGTCAGTTAAGTGTCCAACTCTTGAATTCGAGCTCAGGTCATAATCTCAGGGTTGTGAGATGGAGCCCTGTGTCAGGCTCTGTGCTCAGTGGGGAGTCTACTGGAGGTTTTCTCTCTCTCCTTCTGCCTCTCCCCCTGCCCATGCTCTTGCTCTCTCTAAAATAAATGTTTTTGAAAAATAAAATAAAAATAAAAATATGACTACTTGGGGCACATGGTTGGCTTAGTAAGTTAGGAATTTGACTCTTGGTTTCAGCTCAGGTTGTGATCCCAGGGACATGGAATCAAGCCCCACATCAGGCTCCACACTTAGTGTGGAGTCTGCATAAGTCTCTCTCTCTCCCTCCCTCTCTCTCTCCCCTCCCCCACCATGCTTGTTCTTCTTTTTCTTACATAAATAAATATTTTAAAAAAAAAAAACTTCTCTCTCTCTCTCTCCTTTTCCCTCCACCCTCCCTTGATGTGCACTCTGTCTAATATATATATACATATATATATATATATATACATATACATATACATATATATGTATATACATATACATACATATATATATATGACTATTTAATGAACTGAACTGTTAAGTATTCTTTTGGTTAGGGGGCACCATGAAAAAAATCACTGGCATTACCAGAGTGCTGTGAACCAAGATACTACCCATGAGGTTCACTCACCCCAAGAGCCACGCTCAAATTTCATCCATTCCCCAATACACAGGGAACTACAGGGGACAGAAGAACAGGTTAATGACACCACCCGGAAACAATCAGTGCATCTGAACTGTGGGAAAAACTACAGGACAAAAAAAAGAAAGACCACAGGGAAATATAAAGGAAAAAAGAGAGAGACAGAGAGAGATGAAGAGAGTACAGATTGTAAGAGACTTGTAATACATTCCCCAACAGCAGTATATGTATATGTATATATATGCATATATATATATATATATATATATATATATATATATATACTGTTTGTTCAAATCAGGATCTAGTGTGTGTGTATATATATATGCATATATATATATATATATATATATATATATATATAAATCCTGATTTGAACAAACTGTATAAGAAAATCAGTTTGTTCACATATAGATGAAAATCAGGAGGAACTTAGTAACTAACTGGATCTGTTGTCTGTTATTTAAGAATTGTTGTTTTTAACACAATGACATGACAGGTTTTTTTTTTTTCCCAAGGTGTTCTTCTCTTTCAGAGATACATGTGAAAATGTTTACAGTAGAGATGATATGATGTCTGGGACCTGCTTCAGAACAACCTCAGCTGGGGCGTGGGAGAGCAAGGAGAAGAAGAGAACACACAGCTGGCCATGAAGTGATCAGTGTTGAACCATGTGATGGATGCATGGAGGCTCATGGCCTCTCTGCTCACAGCTTCCCATTTCTAAAGTTAAATGCAAATCTCCTTGTAAAACCTAGGATGCCACTCCCCACTCTAACTCCTTGGATGGCTCCCTGTGCTCTCGGGATAAAATACAAACTTACAGGTGGACACCTTGCCTCTACACACCTCTCTGTCCACCTTTCCACCAGCTGTGTGACACTGAGCTACACACACCTCCCAACCCTCCACCCCTCCCATCCCCCACCCTCAGTGGGGCACAGATGCCTATGCTGGTTTGCCCTTCCCCCCTCCTCATCTGGGCAACCCTCCACACTATGAGCCCACTCACCACTTCCTCTGGAGTGCTCTAATGGACCCCCAGATCCCAGTGCTGAATGAGGAGCTTTTCCTCAGTGCTTCCAGAGAAACAAATTTTCCTGTTAGCAAAACTTTGTAAACAGTAGTACTTTCATTTCCCATTGGTTTATGAAACCGTCTGGTACATAGTAGATATTCAATAAACATGGGCTGACCTGAGAAATGAATGACAAAACGAAAAATGGAATAAATATTACCATCACTAATAGTTCTGTCCTAGGAGTCTGCCACCTACACGGGCCCTGTTATAAAGCTTTTGTTCTGGGAAGAGGTGGATTCTTCCCTTCTACCTGGAGGAACTGAAAAGGCACCCATAAGAATGAAAAGCCTGATATATGAAAGGCCATGTCACCAGTAACACAATGAATCAAACCAACATTACAGCTCCAGAAAAGCAAGACTAACCAAGGAAGAACAGAGTTAGAAAGGAGCTGGCCTGGTTATGAGAATCATGGTTTCAGAGACATCCGATCCCTGCCCTCTGGATACTGACCTGACACTGTGGGTCACTTCTGGGGACACCAGCTTCTCACTCGCCTCTGGAAAACCTCTTCCAGACCTGACATCTTGAGATTCTACTCCCGTTTCTGATTGATATCCACAACCCTTGGTTCGTTCATTACGTAATAACTAGTTATTGATCACGGAGAGTGCATGAGCCTCACCAGACCGTGTCCTAGGCAGCGTGACAAAATGCCGAAGCTAACATGGGTCTCAACATCTTACAGAGAAAGGTGACAGGCACGGAACGTGCTGCATCACAAAACTGAACATGATACATCCAGCGGAGGGGGACAAGAAAGGTGTCTGGGAGATCATAACTGAGCTAGAGTTCTTTCAATTCTGGAAGCCTCGACAGAAGCAGCAGAGTTTGGATAACAGCCGGGGAAGGCGGGGGCAGGGCGATTTCGGTAGGTGGCAGGTCGGCTGCCTGAGACCGCCTGCTTATGCTGGGGGAACGCCTTCTGTCGTGGCTGAGCCCAGAGGCAGAGCCGTCTCAGGGCTCCCATCTGTTCACGGGGACAGGTTCGTCCCCGCTTGCCTCCCTGCTGTGCCCAGGTGGGTTCATCATGGAGCAAGACGGTCCGGACTGCAGGCTTCCCTCCGGGCACAACGCAGTTCAGAGGAAGAAGACAGCCGGTTAGTCTGGGGTCTCCTCCTGTATCTCGCTCTTAGGGGAAAATCGAATCTCCCCAAAAGCCCCACAGCCAACTCTGATCAAGCCGCGCGGCTGAAAGGGGACAGTGAGCCCCTTCCCGGGCCAGTCCTGTGCCTGCCGCATCTCCAGGCCCCCTGGGATTCCCTCGCTCACTGCCGGCCCCTTCCACCTTCTAGAACAGCCAGGGCCATGTCTTCCACATTCCGTCTGCCGTGGAGGCAGGCTCTGGCACAGCCAGTCAGGTGGTAACAAGCAGAGGTCTGAAGACAAGACAGGACAAGAGGAGACAATCCCGAATCCAATTCCCACATGCCCCTTCTCTCCCCCGGTGCTTCTGACTCTGGCTGCACATTAGAATCACCTGGGCCCCAGCCCAGACCAATTAAATCTAAGTCTCCTGGGGTTGGAATTCAGGCATCTGTGCTTCTGGTTTGTTTAAGCTTCCCGGAGGACCCGGATGCCCAGCGAGGGCTGAGAACAAGGGCTCTAGCTCCCTCGTTCTCAAACCTGGGAATCACCCCCACGGCTTATGAAAGCACAGATTCCTTCACCCCATAACCGAGTCTCTGACTCAGGAGGTCTGGGGCAGGGCCAAGAAGGTGCATTTCTAACAGGCTCCCAGGTGATGCTGCTGCTGCTGTGGAGGGACATGTGTCCCTCATCCTGACCAAACTAGTATGGCTCTCGGAGGATATTACAGTATCCTTTCCCACCTGTAAAACAGAGGCAATCGTAGCTGCCACACTGCCATTGTTGAAAGGGTTAATAAAGGTAATGTCCACAAAACACCTAGCACCAAGCTTGAAGGGCACCTAGCAGGTGCTCACAAGACGGAAGTTACCATTGTTAGTCACATCACTATGCGTGTCAGAGCCTTGTCCGAGTGTGCCTCTGAGCTGGATCAGCTCTCCCACCCATCTAGTGGGGGGGGGGGGGGTTGTGTTGTTGGTTTTCTTTTCTTCTAAAAATACATTAGCACCCAAAAAAAAAAAAAAAAAAATAGTGTATCATGCTTTCTGCACTGGTTCTAAGTCTCCAGTGTTTTCTTATAGAATGATGCTTATCAGAGGAAAAACATCTGTTCCACTTTCTTTAATCTCTAATTTATCTAATCTCCCTTTGTAAAAAGGTATATTGCTAATGAGTGAATTTCTGCCAAGGGAAAAAAAATGCTTGTTTCAATTACTTATTCTTCTCATTGACTTTACTCTCTGTGGTATAATATCCCACAACATAAATATAATGAATGGGCCACTTTTTTCTGGTATCTTCATCACTGGCCACTGATAGAGAGACTTCTCGAATAGAAAGATGTCATTTTTCCTGTCTCTACCTGAAGCATCAGACACACGTTTGTCCGAGTAAATCTTTTCCTCGGGCAAGCGTCCTCACCCTGCCCAAGGCACCCGCCCAGGAGAACCCTCTGCGGAGGGTGACCGTGACGGACAGCGGCCGCCAGAGGGCGCCGCAGAGCAGCGCAGCCCGCCCCCTCCAGGGCCCGAGCCTCCACCGCCTGGGCCACGCAAGCCCCGCCTGGGGTGTTTACTTTTCCCCAGGAAAGGGTAGTTTTCAAAATCTGTAGGCGTCTAGGTGTGTTTTTTTCTTGTTTTTTTTTTTAATGTAAATTAATAATCAAATAACAGGATTTGCTTCCATGTGTTTATAAAAACAAATGAAGATAAAATTATTTGAAAGAATGACATTGGACCAAAACAAGGACATTTTGGAATTGTGTTATGGAGTTGAAGGCCTTATGGAATGCATCCCTCATTTTACAGGTGAGGACACCTGAGGATCTGAGCGTTCACCGTGTCACAACCAACACACCACAGCCCCTATCAGAGCCTGGGAATGCAAAGGGCCCCCGGCGTTATCAGTGAGCCCCGACTCCCTCTCATTCTGCCCCCCATCCTTCCTGCTGTGCAAAAAAGAGAGACAGCTGACATTTCTTCTTGTAACCTGAGTTTGTGCTATACCTTGCAATGTGTGTGTGTGTGTGTGTGTGTATTGCAATTTTTTGGATTGCAGTAAAATATACATAACATAAAATTTACCATCTTAATTATTTTTAAGTGTCCATTTCACTAACATTATTTTTATGATATTGTGCAGCCCTCTCCCACCATCCCTCTCCAGCACTTTTTTTGTCTTCCCAAACTGAAATTTTGTCCCCATTTGACGTGACCTCCCCAGGCCCTTCCCCAGCCCCTGGTTCCCACCATCCTATTTTCTGTCTCTGTGGATTTACCCATTCTAGGTACCTCACATAAGGGGAATCATACAATACTGGTCCCTTGGGGTCTGGTTTCTTCCAGTTATAAATTCCTCAAGTTTCAGTCATATTGAAGCATCGGAGAGGCTTTCATTCCTTTTTGGGGCTGAATAATATTCTGGCACTTTCATTCTTATAGCTGGTACCCTGAAGATGCTGGAGGGCTGCCCCAGCCTGAGCGTCCGGCTACTTGCCCACACCTGCCTGTCGCAGAGCTTGGACTTAGACTTGGTCTTCTCCCAGGCCGTGCCCTTCACTCTGCCTTGGCCCGCGTTTCTCCCACATGCAGGAAGCGGACCTTTGCCACAATCCCTGTGCTTGCTGAGGACAGAGATGCTCCCTTCCGAGGAGGCAAGCCACCCACATAAGGAACGCAAGCACAACCCCAAGGCAGGGAGGTACAGAAAAGAGGAGCCAAACTAGGAAGCCTTGACTCCCAGACTACCATGGGCAGGGATTACTCGAGCCCTTCACAAGGCTCTTTGACACAGCTAGTTAAGAGCTAAGGAAATCTTTTTTTTGGGTTGGGAGAAGCATCAAATATCCCAGCCTGTGTTAACTGAAGTTGACACAACAGTCACAAAATGCACAAAGGCCCTTTAAGGCTTTAAAATCCCGCTTCGGCCACAAGTCTGATTGCACAAAACCGTCAAGCGATGCAGTCTCCGGGCATCCTTATCAAGGTAACGTGTCCTGTATGGCAATTCCCAGAAGAAAGTCCATGACTAATAAAGAGCTATGTCCTGAGGCGACTAAAAATTAATTTTACAAGTGAACTGTTCCTCACATCTACCTGTGCTTTATAAACAAAACTCATTACAGGCTCTACGATGTCCGCATTATTGACCTTACTGTTCTCAGTCATCTAGGTGCTTTTTGCCCATTGCATCACTTCATTCCCATACACACACCATGGAACAGGCCTGGAAGACCACAGGGCTGCTCAGGGTTCCACCTCTGGTAAACCGTAACTCGCTGTCCAAGCAGGGTTTCACGACTTCCGAGCCCAACCTCCCCACCATGGAGCTCAACTAGCTCATGAGAAAGTCATCCCCTACCTGGTCAGTAGAAGCTGTCCTTGGAAGGGTAGATCCTCTCTTCCCAAACCGAACCAAAGCACAGGCAACTTACACAATCCAGCAAACCCTACTTGGTGTGTCCATCTGTGTCATCTGTGTCCGCCACTGTGATAGGCACCAAGGGGAAGGCAGTCCCAGCTCTCTTGGAAGCCACATCCAATAAACAAATATTTGTGGAATCCTATCCATGACTCTTTGGGCTTCCATGTAGCTGCAACATGGACTGTCAAATGTAGTAACTTTCTGGTGTGAATTAAAAGAAACTGAGAAATCGTTTCTTGGATGCTGTTCAGGTGAGAAAACAGAATACAGAATACCTCGATTTTTACTAAAACACTCTGACTGAGCCTTTCCTAACTCCACATCAGGTGCAGAGACTGACATCCCAGCAGACGTGATCCCTCAGTCCACTGACTCCAATCATGGATTAAATAAAGGGTGTTATCTGGAGAAGAAGGGGTTTTGCCAAGATTACAGTCAAAACAGGTTTTGAAAATTAAGTGGCATGTTTTCTGAAGCCGTATTTACTCTAGAACCCTGGAGGAAACAATACAGGAAGCGCCAACCCATCCTGTTTTGTCTGATAAATACGGAATGTTCTTGAACTCTAATAATTTACATAAGATGAAGCAATCCTCAGAAAAGGTTGGTTGGTCCTAAAAGGATTAGAATCTGTCTCAGCGGCCCCAGAGCCCTTTGTAATTTCAGCCACGCATCAGCCCCAGCTACATTTGCCAAGTTTCTGACGTGAAAATGCGGGAGGTGGTCACCACTGTGCCTCAGTTGGGGGGTGTGGGGGGGAGGGGTCTGCCCAGTTTGGCAGGGAGGGGGCGGGGGGAGGGGAATGCTGTCTGACCCTGACAAGGTGATTCCCTTGGCGCCCACCCCAGTGCGTTACCAAGGAAAAGGAGGCATGTTCTCTAGGTGGTGGTGAAGCAGGAACATTTGTACCAATAAATGAGAAACATTAAATAACCTGGAACAAAAACAGGAAAACTTTGTGACCTGTGAACAATGTTTTAATATCTATGTACCCTAAAATGGGTTGGGGGGAGGATTACACCAAGGTTATTTCTACTACAAAGTTACTCTCAGGAAAATTTTTAGGTGATACTGCAAAGAAAATTGGGGAAAAACCATTATTACAAAGAATAGACACATTATTTATATTATACAGTGTACTGTATATTATTACAGATAATATAGGAAATTGGGGAGGAATCTTATTACGAATAATATAGTAATGTAAAAAGATTTGTCCAGGGTTGCTGGAAAGGGGCCCTAATCCTCACGATATATGACTGACTTTGGCCAATGGAACATGATCAGAAGTGACACGTACCCCAGGGAGAACTTCTCAGGGATATCACGGGACTTTGTCATTGCTCTTTTCCCTCCGCCATAAGAGAGGAATGACACAAATTCAGGCTGCCTCTTCAGCCTCGGTCTGGCAATGAAGAGGCTTCATGGAACAAGTCTGCCATGGCTCAGAGTCAAGATGAGTGAGACAGATATTTGCTACCAGAAGCCGCTGAGCTATTTGAGCCTGCTTGTTACGCAGCAATACCTAGTGAATACCAACACATGCGGCTTCTTGTACCGCATAGATTAAAATCCAAAATCTATAACCTGGCACCAAGGCCCTACTTTAAGTTTCCTTGCTTCCCTGAATGTGGCGACTTTACGCCTAAGCTTAAAAGTCACTTCTTTAAGGTGAAGTTTTCCTGACCCTTCAGTCACTCTACCACATACCTCTCCTCTGTAGAGCGTAACAGATTCGAAATTTTAATTTTCTTTGCTTGGTCATTTGATTGTTGCCTCTACTACTTCTTAAAGAATTAATCACAACTGTAATTCCTCTGATGATGTATTCAATGTCTACCCCTCCGGTGACCACCACAGATTCACATGAACTCATACGAAGTCTCAGAGAATGCTTTCCAGTTTTGCTAACCATTGAACCCAAGGGCTGGGAAATTGCCTGGCACGTAACAGAGGCTCAATAAATTTTTGTCAATGAATGGAATGGCTTGTCATTGACCAGACACTATAGCTTAAAGGATACTCTAAAATGTAAATATAAAAGTTATTAAAAGCATTCACTGAATTGAGTAACAGGATCAAGTGCCAGTATTTCATGGAAGAGCAGTAACCTGGATGTCTCTCTTCTCTCATATCAGCACCAGCCCTGCCTCTAAAAGGCAATTCATAAATAATACCTCGGGCATGTCTCAGTAGCCTTAGATACATAAGATCTCCATCACGTACACAGGTTACTGGGTCCCACACCCATATTTTCTGATTCAGGGGGGTGAGGTGGACTCAGGAATCTTCACTCCCTGTTCCCACACCCCACAGGGCACCACTGCTTCGACTCCAGCACTGAGAGCCACCACACCTGCCCCATTGTCGCCAACGAGGCACCACAGATCACAGCCTGAAGTGATTGGCTTTTCTATATTGTGACAAGGATGGTTGGCTCAGCAGAATGGGAGAAAGGGACCCACACTTCTGTTAAGTAGAAGGTCACATTCACCTGGGCTTGAAGTAGGAGACGTGAGGGGGAAGGAAGCCTGGGGAGCTGCTTCCAAACACCCCCACCTCGCCCAGCGGCCTCACCCAGCGGGCGCTCTGCTTCCCCGCAGTGTTCCCTCCCACTCCCACTCCCATTCCCCGACGCAGCCTCTGCCAGAACCGGCTCTCACACTCACGCTCGTGCCACAAACCTCAGATATACCTGGAAGGAGGGAGGACAATTTTCACAGGGATTAAACCTGCGGCTAAAAGGATCAAAATTTGACTTTGATTTCAGGGTAACTACGACCTCTCTGCCCGATGTCCCAAGTAGAAGAAAGGAAGGGCAAGGCATCTGGGTGGACAGAGAAGCAAGGGGAAAGAGGCAGGTGGCCAGAGGATGTGTGCAGCTGCAGGGTCAGAGGTCAGGGGTCACAGGCACAGAAAGCTGGGGGGCAAGGGGTACGAGCAGACTGGGCTGGTGGGCCCCAGCACCCCACGGTTATACCACCTGCTGACGACAGAGAGTCTTCTCCGTTCTCCCACATGCCCACTGAGGGCCATCCACCTGCCATGTTCACTGAGAGTTTGGCCATTTTTGATTAGTATTGTGGGCTTAGTTGTGCCCCCCCCAAATTCGTATGTGGCAGCCCTAACCCCCAGTACCCCAGAATGTGGCTGTATTTGAAGATGGGGTCTTCAAAGAAGTGCGAAGCTAAAACTCAGTCACAGGGGTGACCCTAAGCCAATCTGACTGCACTCTTTCAGGAAGAGGAGACGAGGGCACAGACACGCACGGACGGAAGGTCACATGGAGACACGAGCGCAGGAGACAAGCCTCAGAAGACACAGACTCCGTCCACATTGTGACCTCAGACTTCTGTCAGCGCTGTGAGACAGTCAACGCCTGTTGTTGAAGCCCCGGCCATGAGTCACTTTGTTACATGGCCCTATCACACTCATCCAGTCAGGCCCAAAGTTCTGAGACCCCTCACGGAGGGAGAGGGAAGGTGGGGGCGGGGAGGGCTCCCAGCAGGACTGCACCGCCCTCTCTTATGGGCTAAAGAACATGGCCTTGGTATACGCCTATGGGGGTCCCTGCAGAGCTTTGAACCCAAGGGGTAAATGAGATTCACATTTCCTTTTTTTTTTTTTTTTATTTACTTGAAAGAGAACAAGCACGGGGAGAGGGAGAAGCAGACTCCCTGCTGAACAGGGACCTCCCGATGTGGGGCTCAATCCCAGACCCCGGGATCATGACCTGAGCAGAAGGCAGACACTTCACCGAATGAGCCACCCAGGCGCCCCAAGAATCTCATTTTCTACAAAACACTGTGGGTAAAAGTAGGGCAACAGGGCCTACACCCACCTCTCATGAGAGACACCCACGCTGTCCTTGAAAACTAGCCACGGGGAACAGGGAAGGGGAGCCCGGATGCCACCAGGGCAGTCAGTAACGCAGCAGGCATTAGTCGTGATTCATAGAGTTACCACATACTTAGGTGTCAAGCACATATAACACAAAGGAAACCCCTTATACAGATATCTTGGTTGGAGAAAAAAAAAAGTGGTTTTTTCATGAAGTTATTCTACCAGTTTTTGCTATAGAATTAAAAGAGCAAAAACAAAAACAAAAATCTCAAAAATACCTTAGTTAAGTAAGCACACACTTAAGCAATGTGGGAAGAGAGGAACGAAACACCCGCTGTACCCTCCAGGCCGGGAGAGCCCCACAGATGCTCTTGCCCAGCTGGCCTCAGCCTTCCTGGGTGCTCGGCTCCCAGGCTAACGAGGTCCTGTGTCCACTCCTCCCCACCCCCCACCCTGTGCCTCCAGAGTCCTGCCTTTGTCTGAAAGCATCGCAGACCCCACCACAGCCAAGAAATGTGAAGATGAGGGGGGGGAAGCTCTTCCGGGACCTGCCCAGGACTCGGCTTTGCATGAGGCCTGGCCCCAGAAAGGTGAAGTGCGTGAGATACACACAGTGATTCACATAAAAGCCAGCCTACCCCAGCATAAAAGCAAGCAACGTGAGTACCACTGAGACCTCCGTGCCATTGCTTGTAAAGACTATATCAGGCCAGCGGCTCCGTAAGCGCAAGCATCTAAGGAAAACCGCCCAGAGCAGTCATTCTGGGTCACTGTAAAAATATGTTGCATTCGTCTCAGAGATACTGCATTTCTCCACCTTCACTCTTCCCGGCCCTCCTCTCCTCTTCTGTCTGTTTTTATGCATAATCAGTAGAGTATCTTTTCTCAAGCCCCAGAGCCCACTGTATTTCCCGGAGTTCAGGATGCCGGTGTGGCCAGCAGCACCCCATCCCCCGCCCACCCTACCGCCTCATCATCGCTTGCTTATTTGAGGCATCTCCTGACACTCTTGACACAGAATGGCCAGACACCCCAAGAAAAGAGGGGGACGGGGCAGAGTGATGGTGGGATTTCACTCCAATCAAAACCCACTTCAGACCCTGAAATGTGTGTTTCTCGCTGAATCCCAATTCTTCACACTTGTTTTAGGATATGATTTAACATGAAATGTGAAATATTTACTTGGTGACACCGGGTTTGGTCTGTACACGGATTCCGCGGTGATAATCCCCTTGGAGGGCTGCAGTTACAGACTGGAGCTGGCAAGAGGCACCTCCCTCCCTGGAGAGCCTCAGCCCTGTCTCAGCGAAACTTCCTGGGGTGGTGGGGAGGGGTACAAGCAGAAACTCAGCCCTACCCACACTGGCCCCCACCCCACAGCCCCAGCGCCAGCCCTGAGGACTGTGCCTGATGCCCGTCTCATCCCCTGTCCTCTCTGAGAAGCAAACAATATAGCACTGTGCATTTTCCCCATCTTTCTTTCTCTGAGGGGCCCCAGTGATTTAGAATGCAGGGTTTAGACTCCTAGGTTAGGTTCAATTCCCATTTAGGTCATTTCCTGTAATGCCTTAGACGAGTCATTTTAAAGTTTCAATTGATTTTGTTTCCTTCACCCACTCCCTAGAGTCTTACAAAAATTAAAGAAGGTGGGCACCTGGGTGGCTCAGTGGGTTAAAGCCTCTGCCTTCAGCTCAGGTCACGATCTCAGGGTCCTGGGATCGAGTCCCGAGTCGGGCTCTCTACTCAGCGGGGAGCCTGCTTCCTCCTCTCTCCGTCTCTGCCTGCTTCTCTGCCTACCTGTGATCTCTCTCCGTCAAATTAAAAAAAAAAAAAAATCAAAGAAGGTAATTTGTGTAAAGCACCTGAGAGTGATGGCAGATAAGTAGCAATCCGTTGATGACCACTGTTGAAATCATTGTCTTGTGATAACTTTACAGGATTCTTATAAAGAGTGACCCAAGTAATGGGTACTGTTGTGGTTGTTATAAAAGATAGAGAAGTCAACGGACTTTGTACTTAATTTACAGGTTAAAAAACAAAAACTGTAAATGCTTACATCACTTGCACACCAACGTGGGAAGGTGAACCCCAGCTTCATCATCCACCATGCTCTAGGGCAGTTCCCACAGAGAAATCCCATGGTGGTGGTAGGGGTGGACGGTGTGCTCTGTGGACACTGTGCCTGGGCACCCAGAGGCTCATACTTGCTGCTGCTGCGAAATACTGACTGGTGATGTTCAGCCTGGTCTGTCTCTCCATTCTGAGTGCTACAAAATAAGGCAGACCTGGAAAACACATCATTGTTGGGATCGGGATACAGGTTAGACACCACTGCCTCACACTGTGCTGGGGAATCCATTCATGGGCTGTGGGATACAATATATCACGAATGATGCTCTCTGTAGTGGTACAAACTGTAGGTTGAAGGAAAGAAAATGCAAGAGGAGTGACTCCCTTCTTACCGTTTCCCAAGCATCCTTGTGAGCTGCAAGTGCCTGAATAGGTGATGAATAAGGCCGTGATCGTGGAAACAGGAATAGTCAACAGACTTCTATGAATAAGAAGAGTTAATATTCCGTTCCTAACATGGTTGCAATACCCAGCAGTGAGAGGCAACCCCACTCTGGTGGCACCAAACCTACCTCTGTGCTTGAGTAGATGATACTGTGCTGAGCAGAGGGATTGGGGCATGGCTGTGCTGGTTAACAACTTGCTTTCTGGAAATAAAAGCCTTGACAGGTAGCATTTCCCAATTCCCGTGGTGTAAATGCTACCATTAAGGTCATTTCCAAGCTACCAACATGACCGCACTAAAGCAGAGCTGGGAAGGGAGGCACATCATCAGGTCATGGCTGAAAAAAGAGCATGCAGACAATGGGAGAAAGACAACAAATACAGGAGCCCTGTGGACAAGAATTCAGCAAAATTAAAATCTGAAGAGAGAATGACCAGGAAAAAATGGAAGTCACTTTCAGGAATTTCTACATATATTTGAAAGGATGCTGATTTTCCTGCTGTGTATAGGTTTACATAAGATGACCCCAGTGAGTTAAAATGTAGAGATTTTCAGAGTCACCAAAACAATGCAAAGAGATAGAAAACCAAAATCTTAAGCCAAAAGCATACCCGACAGGCTGAGGAGAAAAGTCTAAACCATTTTACTGATTTATGAATATTAGCAAAATACTATAAGAAAATAAAAATATGTAAGATTTTCTGAGCTTAAGATTAGAGCATACATACCCAAACTCTATTCATGGCTTCATTTGTCTCTTATATACCTGTGTAACTTGATCCTCAGGCTTCTAATTATTCTTGTCTCAGTTTTTTCCTCTATGAAATAAGTATGTTGATCACAGACACAGTGTTGTAAAACTACCTACCAAAATAAATAACAGACCCCCAAAACTTCACTAACAGCACTTCTCTACTTATACCTAAGATTGTTACAGCTCAGAATTCTGAAATAGCTTTCATTCCACAATGATCAATTCCAGAATCCCTAAAACTAAATATCAACAACAAAACCACTGAAAACTAATTTTAAAGAATGCCACTTTCAGGTAATATCTTCTTCTTATAATAAATGGTTGGGGAGTTTTTTGGTTTTTTCAGAATCTCCCATCAATTACTAGAAAATGTGGATAAAATATGAGCCACATCTGTTCAAAAGTATCAGAGGACTCCCAAAGCCATAAGAACTTGAAAGACCAAGATCCTTCAAGAGAATGGAAGTCACTTTTCCCTACAGGTACTTTTACTCAAAGTAGCAGGCTGAGGGGCAGAGCATAGATTTCAGAAGTATCACAGAGCTGAAGAGACAGAGATTGGACTATAGGACTCCCCAAGGAGGGTCTTACTAGACATTGAGGTTTCCAATTAGGAACTCTGAAAGGTTACCGCATGGAGAATACATGTTTTTCTATGAAGGAGTATGTAAAAATATATGAGCCCTTATAAAAACCTAAGCTGAGCCTGAACCAGCTTAAACTCTGATTATATTGAAATGATCAGTCCCTACACTTACTGACTGCAAGAAGCGAAAGGAAATTCCCTTGGAAGAAAGATAAAGTCATTCAAATCTCAAATAATCTCTAAAACATTCATATACAATTTTTATCATTCAATCAAAAATTATTAGGAAAATTCAATCAATGGAAGGATAAGGAGATGCAAAAACCAGTGTGGCACAACACCCACTACCTAACTAGCTAACAGTGAACCCTCCCCCTGAGTTCTCCTTTGGACACAGCTCCTCCAGATCTGGAGCAGAGGTCCCCACCCACAACAGACCTTGCCAACATTGCACATCCTGCCTCCACATTCTACTGCAGTTTGGTGCTACTGCATCTCTGGCAAACACCTGGTCTAACTCAGCCCCAAGGTGACCCCAGACCAATCCACTAAAACACAGAGACAAAATCCTGCCCACAACACACAAGAGTCATTGCAGATGACTGGACTGAGGGCAAAAAAGGCTCATCCACAATAGCAGGGCACACATAACACACATGGGAGATACCCCTAAAGTGCCAGGTTCTGATGAAGAGGAGACATTGCATTGCAGGGCACTATAGGACCTCTTCTTCATAAGGCCACTACTTTCCAGAGCAGGAGATGAAGCTGACTTCTCTAACACATAGAAACAGACATAGAGAGTTACACAAAATTAAGAGAGAGAGGAACAGATTCCAAGCGAAAGAACAGATCAAAATCACAGCAAGAGATCAAAGAAAAGCAGAGATAAATAATATGCCATATAGAGAATTTAAAGCAATGGTCATGGGGTGCCTGGGTGGCTCAGTCAGTTAGGCATCTTGCTAGGCTCTTGATTTTGGCTCAGGTCACGATCTCAGGGTAGTTAAACTGAGCCCTACATCAGGCTCCACAATGGGCATGGAGCCTGCTTAAGATTTTTCCTCTCTCTCCCTCTCCCTCTGGCCCTTTTCACCCCACTCCCCACCCCCCACTCATGTGCTCTCTCTCTCTCTCTAAAAAGAAAATAAATAAAGTAATGGTCATAAAGATACTTACTGGACTTAAGAAAAGAGTGGAGGATCTCAATGAAACCCTTAACAAAGAGAGAGAAAACATAAAAAAGAACCATTCAGAGATGAAGAACTTAATAGCTGAAATTAAAAATACACTAGGGGGAATAAACAATAGACTAGAGGAAGCAAAAGAATGAATCAGGGACTTCAGGAACAGAGTAATGGAAAGCAATCAAACTGAGCAGGAGAGAGAAAAAATAATAATAATAAATGAAAATAGACTTAGGGAATTCAGCAACATTATCAAGTTCAATTACATTCACATTATAGAAATATCAGAAGGAGAAGAGAAAGAAAAAGGGCAGAAATTTTATCTGAAGAAATAATAGCTGAAAATTTCCTAAATCTGGGGAAGGAAAAAAGAAATGCAAATCTAGGAGGCACAGAGATGCCTTAACAAAACTGACACAAGGAGGTCCCCATCAAGACACATAGTAATTAAAATGGCAAAACATAGTGATAAAGAGTGAATTTTGAAAGCAGCAAGAGAAAAGAAAACAGCTATATACAAGGGAAACCCCAGAAGGCTATCAGCTGATTTTTCAGGAGAAGCCTTGTAGGCCTGGGGGCCTGGGTGGCTCAGTGGGTTAAGCCTCTGCCTTCAGCTCAGGTCATGATCTCAGGGTCCTGGGATCAAGGCCCACATAGGGATCTCTGCTCAGATCCCGAGGGAGCCTGCTTCCCTTCTCTGTCTCTGCCTACTTGTGATCTCTCTCTCTCTCTGTCAAATAAATAAATAAAATCTTTAAAAAAGAAAAGAAAAGAAAAGGAACCTTGTAGGCCAGATAAAAGTGTCATGATATATTCAAAGTGCTAATAGAAAAAAACCTGCAGCCACAAATACTCTATCCAGCAAAGCTACCGTCTAGAAGGAAAGATGAAGAGTTTCCCAGACAAACAAAAGTTAAAAGAGTTCACAACCACTAAACCAGCCCTATAAGAAATGTTAGAGGGTCTTTGTGAGTGGAAAGGAAAGACCCTAGTAGGAGTAAGAAAAGTAAGAAGCACAAAAGCAATAAGATTAAGTATATCTATAAAAATTACTCAAAGAATTCACAAAATAAAATAATGTAAAGTATGACACCATATACCTAAAAGGTAGTATAAAGGAGTAAAGAATAGGTTCAAACTCAAGCAACCATCAGCTTAACAGAGACTGCTATATGCACAAGATGTTATATATAAATATATAATAGTAACCACAAATCAAAAACCCATAATAGATACTCAAAAACTAAAGAGAAAGGAATCCAAGTATATGACCGAACAAAACCAACCAACCATGAGAAAAGAGAGCAGAAAAGAACAGAGAAGAACTACAGAAACAACCACAAAACAGGTAATCAAATGGCAAAATATACCTATCAATAATTAAATGTAAATGAACTAAATGCTCCAATCATCAATAGATGAATGGATAAAGACGTGGTACATCTACAGAGTGGAATATTACTCAGCCATAAAAAAGAATGAAATCCTGCCCTTTGCAACATCATGGATGGATCTAGAGTTTAATGCTAAGTGCAGCAAGTCAGGGAAAAACAAATAGGATATGATTTCACTAATGTGTGGAATTTAAGAAACAAAACAAAGGGGGGAAAGGCCAAATAAAAGTGGATTCTTAACTCTAGAGAACAAATTCTTGCTTGCCAGAGGTGAGTGCGTGATGGGTGAAGTAGGTAAAGGGAGTTAAGAGGACACTCATCACGATGAGCATGTTGAATCACTATATTGTATACCTGAAACTAATTTAACACTATACACTACACTACAACAGAATTACATTTTTTTTTAAGATTTTATTTATTTATTTGACAGAGATCACAAGTAGGCAGAGAAGCAGGCAGAGAGAAAGGAGGACGCAGGCTCCCTGCGGAGCAGAGAGCCCGATGTGGGGCTCGATCCCAGGACCCTGGGATCATGACCCGAGCCGAAAGCAGAGGCTTTAACCCGCTGAGCCACCCAGGTGCCCCCAGAATTACATTTTTTAAAAAAGAAGGACAGGGAAAGACAAAAACCAAAAGAAAAAAAAAAGAGAAATCCACAAGGATTAAGATATTGGAATTATAAGACACAAATGTGAAGATAACTATGATAAACATGCTCGTGAAAATATGGACAATTTCAGCTGAAAACTAGACATTCTAAAAAAGGAACAAGTGGAATTGTGAACAAGATAATAAAATGACCAAAATTAAGAACTCAGCGGATGGGTTTAATACCAAATTCAAAATGGTAGAAGAGTGATTGAGTCAAATGGAAGATAGTTAGTAAGAAAATATTCAGACTGTAGGACAAAGATCCAAAAGAATGTGAAGCACAAAAAACAGCATAAGAGATATGAGACAGCAAGAAATGTCTAATATTTGTAAGTGGAGTCTTAGAGAAGAATGAGATAATCAAGTGTGAGATAAATTTATGTCATGCCAAGCTGGAATTAATTTTACTAGAATTTCCTTCCCTGCATAAAGTGGATTAGTGTGAGTTACAACATTCTTGTGTAAGATTCAGAAGACAGAAATCAATTCGCAGTCTTATACCTGCTTCATTCAGAGATCACAGCAGGGCATAAGGTGCTATTATAGTCCACATACCTTGTCATTTGCCTACTGATTCAAACGTCATAGACTTGAGACCTCAGCCAGTTCCTATCAGATTTCCTTCTTTAGGCTCTTCAATTCCTGGGCCAGACACATGTTTAGCTCCATGTCAAAAGATGTCAAATTCTTCCACAGGACACCCCATCATCAAAGTTGGAGTCTTAGAGGCAGTGAGGGATTGATAGGGGTTCCAGTACATTCTTGTGAGTTCCTTATCTTCTCTTACTACCTGCCTTTTGTCTACAAGCTATGGTAGCAGAAACAGGAGAAATACCTTCCCCAAGATCATTGAACCAGCTTAGGTAATTTCATAAGGTCAAATCCCTATAATAAATCTGTGTCTCTGTGTGTGTGTCTGTGTGTGTGTGTGTGTGTGCGCACACGCACATGCACATATATCTTCTAGTGGTTCTATTTTTGTGGTTAAACCTTAATGCAGGATAGAAACAGTATTTAAAGAGGAGATGGCCGATTTTTTAAAAAAACTAATAAAAGACATCAAAACACAGATTAAGCATCACATTGTACAACTGAAACTAATACAGTGTTATATGCCAGTTATACCTCCACTGGAAAAAAAAATTTCAAGAATCATGATAGACTTAATCCCCAAGCATGATAATTATAAAGCATATATCACATGCTGGGAAGAAAAAAAAAAAACAAAAGCAAACCTTAAAAACCAACAGAACACCACCAAATGCTAGGAAGGTTGTAAAGCAACAGGAACTCTAATTCACTGCAAGTGAAAACACAAAATGAAACAGCCAATGTGGAAGACAGTTTGGCAAATTCCTACAAAACCAAACATACTCTTACTGTTCAATCCAGCAATCATGCTCCTAGGTATTTACCTAAATGAAGTGTAACCTTATGTCTATGCAAAATCCTACCCATAGATGTCTGTAGCAGCTTCATTTATAATGGCCAAAACTAGGAAGCAACCAAGATGTCCTTCAGCAGGTGAATGAATAAATAAAATGATAAATCAGACAATGGAATATCATTCACTGCTAAGGATAATGAACTATCAACCTGTAAAAAAACATGGAGGAGCCCTAAATGCATTAGTGAAGGAAGTCAGTCTGAAAAGGCTACATAGAATGTGATTCCAACTATATGACATTCTGGAAAAAGCAAAACTATGGGGACAGTTTAAAAAAGAAAAAAAAAAAAGATTGGTGTTTGCTAGGGATTGGGGCCAGAAAGGGGTAAATTGGAGGAGTACAGAGGATTTTTCGGGCAATGACACAACTACAATGATAGATACATGTCATTAGACATTTGTCAAAACCTACACAACCCATAGAAAGAACACCACCAAGAGTGAACCCCTGCATAGACTATAATGATGTGCCCAGGTAGGTTCATCAGCTGTAACAAATGTACCACTTACACGCAGGATGCTGGCAGTAGGGAAGGTTATGTGGTAGCAGGCAACCAGGCAGTACATGGGAACTCTGCTGTCTGCTCAATTTTGCTATAAACCTAAAACTGCTCTAAAAAATAAAAGCTTTAAAAAAAAAAAGAAGAAGAAGAAGAAGAAAGATATATTACCATCAAAAGAGCAACAGTAAGACTGACAACAGACTTTTTAATAGAAACAATAGAATACAGCAGACAGTAAAATAATATTTTCAAAGGACTGAAAGAGCATACCTGCCGACCTCTAGAATTAGACATTGTACCCAACGAAACAGTCCTTCAAAACCTGAAGACAAGCTGCTTAGGGATGTAGAAAGTTGAAAAGAGCATTGCTCCCACACTGAAATGAAAAAGTGGGCAGCGTGAAAGTTGCTTACTTTTGAACAATCATCAGAGAGCTCAGGTTCAGAGTCACCAGGGGCACCAAAATCTAAAGGGATATGGACAACTTCAGTGAAATATTGCTGGTTTGCCTGCCGTAGACACAAGTGGTTGCCAGTGAGAAGAGTTCAGCTCAGGTAGTTGACGACTTGCTGTAGTCCCAGCATATGCACTGGCAAGTGCTTCAAGCCCCTGGTAACCAAAGAAATTGGAGCCAGAATCCTCTTCAGGTGCTTTGTCCATGGACCCTGCCAGGAGCTCCAGAAATTGCAAGAGTCCTAGGAAAGTGTTCCTTGAAGTACAGACCCCGAGTAAAGAAGAGCAGGTACAATGAGACAGATATAAACTCCACCTGTGTTCTTTTCTTCTCTTGTCTATGAAACAGAAGCCTGTGGGAAGAAGGGCAACAAAAATGGTTGCCCTTAGGAAGCTGGTGAAAACACACAGCAGGTTAAAGAAGGGAACTAGAAAACAGACAAACAAAAGAAAACAAAGCAAAACACCTATTCCAGTGGGGAGAGCAGGGCATTACCACACGTGAGGCCCAGAAATACAGTAGAGGCTGGTACGGAAACAACTCGCTCCCTTGCATATGCTCCCTCTCGCTCTCCCTCTCTCTCTCTCTCTCCCTCTCTCTCTCTCTCTCTCTTCTTCTGGGTACTCAACGTATAATTGATGAACTCATTCCAATTATTTTTCCAGTTTTACATGTGCATAATTGACAAATAAAAATTACATATATTGAGTGTGTACAATGTAATGATTTGATATACTTACTATTATGAAATGATTACCATACTCAATCTAATTAGCAGAATAGTGGGACACTGAAAAAGCAGCACCTCGGAGACACAGGGACAACCCAGCACCTAAGCCTGAGGTTTCATCAGAACAACGAGACCCCTTGTCCGATTACCTCACTGCCTCAAGGATAACTGACACTAAGTAACAAAGAATGGTGGAGGACGCTGGGAGGGAGATAAGGCAGACAGAGCATAGAAATGGACCTCTGAGGTCCAGCACCAAAGGAAGATCTAAAAATGAGGATGGAACACACACTGAAGAAAAGCCCTCAGGCAAATCTGCCCCCAGGCTAAACATCAGGTGACGTAGGAGAAATTTGAAGTCTGTAGTGTACTGGAGGGACGTGGCAACAACAGATCTCCAGCTCAGCCCCATTCCTCTCTAGCTTAATGCAAGTCTCTTCATTAAAGACTTAGCAGAAGAAAAGTGTGTACATTTCAGGCAAAAAGATAAAAAACCATTATTGACTCCACTCCTTACTGCCTAGGCAAGATATATGGCTTTCAACAAAAAATAATGAGGCTTATGAAAAGGCAGGAAGAAAGATGACACACTGAAATGGGCTAAGCAAGGACCAAAACCATGCTCAGCTGTGACCCAGATGTTGGAACTATCTAATAAGAGCGATCTACTATAATTATTCTAAATAACTATGATTAGTAAGTTAAAAGCTATAATGGAGAAAATAGAAACCAGGCAAGATCAGATAGACAATTTCAGCAGAGGGACAGAAACTCTGAGAAAACAGTAAATGCAAATGCTAAGAATTAAAAAGAAAAAGAAAAAACCTAACTGAGAAGAAGGTCTTCAATGAATTCACCAGTAGATTTGAGCCCACCGAGGAATGAAACAGTAGTGAAACAGAAAACACGTGTGAACAAACACACACCTTCAGAGATCATACCGACACTGTTGCAAACCAAAGACAATGAGGAAATCTTCAAGTCAGCCAGAAAAATAACACTATTACATACAGAGGAACAAAATAAGAATTAAGCAGATGATTCTTTTCCCCGGAATTCATGCAAGCTAGAAGGTAATAGAGTGATACCTTGAGGGAGGAAAGAAAACAAAGCTGTGATCCAGAATCCTCTCCACAACAAAATTAAAAATGAAGGAGAAATAAAGCCTTTCTCAAATACTGAAGGAATTCATGGTCAGCAGATGGACATTAGAAGAAATGTTAAGTGGCATTACTCAGGCAAAAACAACAACACACACACACACACATATATATATAATATCAAATTTAGTAACATATATAAACATATATGATACCAAACAGAAACATGGATCTATATATACAAAGAAATGAAGAATGTTAGAAATAGAATAAAATGAAGAATGTTAGAAATGGAATAAATAAGGTTCTAAAAAAAAAAAGTGTTTCTTCTCAATTGCTTTAAAAGATAACCAACAACCTAAAGGAAAAATAGTAGCTGTGTAGTGTGTGTCTTATTAAATACAAGAAAGAGAAAATATGACAGTAATAGCAGAAAGGAAGGAAGGAGGAATCGAGACTGTAGGGCAACTTACATACACTACATCTGAAGTGGTAGGACATCATTCGAATGTAGACTCTTCCAATTAAAGATATAAATTGTAAGCCCTAGAGTGATCACTAAAATAAATGTTAAGTTGTACTAATGGCATCAGTAGAAAACAATAAGAACTTGTAAATATTCACTAAACATAAGAGAAGGCAAGAGCAAAAGGTCTAAAGACTAAGAGGCACCAAATAGAAAATGGCCAACAGGGTGACAAATTGTAATCCGCCCCCACTGGTGAGGACATTAAATGTGAACAGTTATCCATCCCAGTTAAAAGTCAGAAGTTGACAAATTAGATTAAAAAGCAAGATCTAACTATCTTCTCTCTGCAAGAAATCTCCTTTAAAGACATAAATAGGTACCAAGTAAAAGAAATGAAATGAAAAAAATAAATACAGGCAAACACTAACCAAGAGGGCATTGAGGAGGCTACATCAATGTGAGACAGAACAGACTTCAGCACAAGGTACGTTATTAGAGATACAGGAAGAATATTGTGTGATGATAAAGGGGTCGGATCTCCAAGAAGACAAAAACAACCCTAAGTGTGTGTGCACTAACAACACAGCTTCGAGTTACATGAAGCAAAAACCAATAGAACTGAAAGAAGAAACAGACCAAAAAAACCACACTCCTAGCTGGAGACTTCAGTACTCCTCTCTCAGTGATCACTGGGACAAGTGAACAACTCAGTAAGAATACAGAAAACCTGAACAACACTATCAATCAAATTGACCTAATTTGACATTTCAGAACATTGTCGCAAGTACACACCATATTCAGATCACAAAACAAACCTTAACAAATTTTAAATTATAGAAATCAAACAAAGTATGTTCTCAGACCATTAATGAAATTAAATGAGAAATCAATAATGCAATGGTATCTGGAAAATCCCCCAATATTTGGAAAGACATAATACGATTCTAAATGATCCATGAGCCAAAGAGGAAGTTTTAGAGGAAACTAGAAAATATTTTTATTTGAATGAAAATAAACATACAGCATATCAAAATTTGTGAGATGTAACTAAAGCTGTGTCTAGAGAGAAATTTATAGCATTACATACTCAAATTAAGAAAAGAAGGGTCTCAAATACGTAATCTAACTTTAAGCCTCATCAAACTAGAAAGAAAAAAGTAAATCAAACCCAACACAAGCAGAGAAAAGGAAATAAAGAGAAGAAAGCAATGAAATTGAAAACAGAAGAATGAAGGCATAGTAAAGATATTTTCCGAAAAACAGAATTTGACAAAATTCATCATCACCAGACCCACCCTAAAGGAAATTACGAAAACAAGGTTTCAGGCAAATGCGAAGGGATCCGTGAAATCAGAGATGCATTGTATTGGTGTCCTGTCCCTGCTATAATGATACAAAGTGATGAGACAAAAGCATAGTGATACAAAACTATCCACACGCATTATTGCACAGTTTAGGACACTGGCAGTCCAAATAGTCTCACGGGTCACAGGGCTAAACCCAAGGGTCAGGAGAGGACTCTGGGGGGAGCCCATTTCCTTGCCTCTCCAGCTTCTAGGTCTCACACCTTTCCCTGGATTCTGGCCCCATTCCTCCTCCTTCAAAGCCAGCTCTTTGGACGGAGTCTTCCCCACACCGCCAATTCTCTGATGCTCCCTCTTCTGCCTCCCTCTCCCACATTTAAGGAGGCTTATGATTCCACTGCCCAGTGCCGTAATTCAGGATAATCTCCTGATTTTAAAGCCAACTGATTAGCAACCTTAACACTCCTTTGTCAAAGAGCCTGATACAGTCACGGTTCCCAGAGATGAGGATGTAGACATCCTGGCGTGCAGGGAGGCATTATGCTGCCTACCGTGGGTGAAAGAAAGGAAAGACAAGACAAAAGATCACTGAAGGGTAAATTTCTAAAGGACCACTGCCTGTTAAATCAGTGATGCAGTGATAGTTTGTGGGGTTATAAATATCTGGAGAAATAAGGTACATGAAAACTAACAGGCAGGATCAGAGGTAAATGGAAAGAAACTAAGCCTGTGCATTGTCCAGGAAGAGACAGATGTATGACTTCACGCTAGATTTTAATAAGGCCGTCCTACTGTACTCTCCCAGCACCGGAGGGTCACCAGTAAAAGAAAGTATCATGTAACAACCAACAGAGTCGGGGACACGGAATCATTTTTAAATAGCTAATAATCCAAGGAGCAGGCAAGAACGGAAATATAAAAAAACTCAGAACAAATGGGACAAACAGAAAATACATTGTAGGATGACAGATGTTGCTTCCAGCATTGCCATTTGAGAAATCTATGGCCAGAAAATTTATCTTCATTCCGCACAAGCCCAGGGCTTCTGAGCTGTAGAGAGCAGAGAGCAGCCCTGAATCCCCATCTCGCTCAGCCGAACCACAGGGTGCCCAGGCCGGGCCGCCCCGGGGGTGCTGCCTTCCGCACCCGGGCCTCGACCGCGAGCTCTCGGGGAACAGGCCGCCTGCGTCTCCAGCAGCCCACACCTTCCTGCGTCTGTCCCAGCTTGCCAAAAAGTTCTTTGTTTCTATAATTGCATACCGCGGGCCTGTACCGAAGTGTCAAGTAAGATTTACTCACGTTTGAAATGACCACGAGCGAATGTCTGTACCCGAGTCTTGCCCTGGCGGCATCCGAGCACGCGGCTGCTCCTGGAAGAGCGGGAACGTGCGGGAAGCAGGTGTCCCCGCGCGGGCACTTACACCCCGCAGGTGACGGCGCTGCTCCGGGGCACAGAAGCCGCCCCTCCGCACTCGGGAGCATCCCACGCACAGCCCGGAATCCACGCGTTAGGGGCAATTAATCGAAGGTGAGACAAACTCAGAGCAGCCCTGAATTTGCTCTCAGGGATGAAGGGAGTGTGGAACGGAGGAAGGAGAAAGATAAAAGGAATCTGGCTTTGCCTGCTAGACGGAAACTTGTCTAGGAGAGGCCGGTGCGTCCTGACTTTGCTAGAAAGGAGGGACCAGCACATACACGTGCTTCAGGTGAATATTTTACTTCCACCATCTGAAGTTCAACAACACATGGAAAAACAAGTGGGAACTGCAAATGGTTTAAAAACCAGGCGAATGTCGTGTGGGAAGGAGCGCTGTGACGGGGACACCCCAACACTCTGGCCTGGGCGGGGCTTACTCCATTGCCGCCGTAGTGAAAATCAGGCGGCGTCTAAACTCCGACTACTTGACTCCTGTCTCCCAAATGTAGCCGGGGAGGGCAACGCGCAGGGGCACGGTGCACAAGGCAGGTGGCAATGAAGGTATGTGCCATAAATCTATTTTTTATCACAGTTTGCTTGATTTTTTTGTTTTTTCAAGGGTTTTCATACTCTCACTAAAAAGAATCATTACACAGTAATAGCAGAAGACTTGAAGGTTTTTTCAAGGATCTCCAATAACATCAAATATTCGCCTATTTTAGGATACTCAGGGTAACAAGGAATGGTTAACCTTTGATGATAGGCATTTTAGGCCCATTTGCAGCCTATGGAGTGTGAGTGTTATTTGACAATAAGCTTTTTTTTTAAAGGGGGGAGGGGCAGAGAGAGAGGGAGAGGAGAAAATCTTAAGCAGCTCCATGTGTGTAACCTGAAGCCGGACCTGATCTCATAGCTCCGACATCATGACCAGAGCCAACACCAAGTCAGACACTTAACCAACTGACCCACCCAGGTACCCCGGGATAAGCCATTTTAAATCCCATTGTATAAATTGAAAACTAAACATGTCCATTTTTTTTGCCGTAACCTCACTTCAGGTGACTGCCCAGCTATGAATCTGTTAGTTCCCAATCTTTAAAAAGTCACTAATTTCCCTGGTTTCAGAGGCATGTGCATATGGATCAGAATCACCTGTGAGATTGTATAAAACAACAATTCTTAGGCTTTCCACCCCCAAAACTTGATTCATTAGGTCAGGGATGGAGCCCAGAAGTCTGAATTTTGCAAGCCTCTTTAGGTAATTCCAGGCAGGTGGCCCTTAGATCTGAAACACTCGGCAAGATGATGTTTAATGTTATTCCAGCTCTAACACTGTCTGAAAATGCCATTTACAAGGCTACAGCTAGAAGTGGTATCATAAAGCCAGTATTGCTATCAACACAAGTCGGAACAAAACATCTATGAAGAAATAAGAATTTTAGGGAAAGAACTTTGGGTCCATAGCAAATATTGATTAATTTCTCAGCACTTTCCATTGAAACAACCAGACAACTGAAAAACACATTATTATAAGTGTCTTCATGTTCCATCTTTAAAGTGAAAGATTTACTTTTAAACAGAAAATCTGCATTTAACCATTGGGATGAAAAATAACATTCTTTGCACAGTTGTTTTCCTGAGAAATGCGCTTTTTATATTAAATGTGTTTTTACATTAGATATTTAACATAGAACAAAGATCAGAATCAATCTTCGAAGTATGTGGGAGAGAGTGTGGCTTAAGAGCACCAGGAATCTTACTAATCATCACCAATGCCCAGCTAGCAGCCCCCCAAAATCAACCTTCCCCCAACCTGGCTGAACCCTGAAATTTTGCAATGACAGTTTTATTCCTTTGTTTTTAACTCATGCTGATGACTCATGCCTCCAGATGATTTATAAATGTCCACGAGGAGATAAGCCACTAAACCTGGGGTAGAGCTATAACTGGCTCCAAACAGTCACGCCTCTAGCCTGGTCCATGCTGACATTGGTCATTGATCCTGGAGCTCTTCCCTCTGAGCCAAGATGAGGCTACAAAAGCTTCTTCAGGTTAGTACTCAGGCAGCTACTTCTGTTTGACTGGAGTTGCCCTCAATCTTATCTGTCACTTACAATATTCGTTCAATAAACCTTTAATGCACTACCACGTGCCAGGCAGCCTGCTCAGATGATCTTCTAGAAGAGGCTAGGGAAGGGCAGCAAAACATACTAAAGGATCAACGACAAACTTCATCCTACGACTTCACAGTTTTATCGAGAGTTGGCCATGGTAGAGACAAAGATTATTCCCGTTGATAGGAAAGTGGGTACCTAGATTGTGCTATATCCTGAGTAGAAAAATACCCAGAAGTAAAAATTAACTACAGCTACATGCTACAACATCCGTGAATCTTGCAACACAAGAGATTAAGACAAAAATGAAAAGAGAAAAAAAGGTTAGTCACAGAAGACTATGAGAAGGGTAAAGGGACGGATGAGAGAAGAGAGCGTAAGTGGACATTAGATCGTACCAATGTTCTATTTACTGGGTTGCGTGGTGGATCCTTGGGTATCTCTACATTATATTATGATAAGAATAACATCCATGCATGGATTAATAATGAGGCTGTGGCATGAAACAAGGGTTATGGTTAATCCAATTATGTGCACTGGGATCCATTTGAAGGAGAAAGGACACATTGTAGCAATTTGGTCAGGAAAGCCAGACTAGGGATCATAAAAGCTACTGTCTACAGGATCCTTGGACCAACTTCAGGAATCTGCTCCCCACAAGAATTCTGCAAAGAGAGAAAGCAACCTAGACAAGAGGCATTGCAGAAAGGGCAATGCATGAAGTCCCACTGACTGGTTTGGAGAAAAAAAAAAAAATTCTAGAAGCCAAAAAGCCTTCAGCCATTTCAACAAGTCAGTTCGGGTTATTCATATTTTCTTTACTTTCAAAGGGAAGCTTGGAATACCCGAAGGAGTTCTTTAATTCTGAAATTGCTGGAGTAAATAAAAGAAATGTTACATAACTCATTTCTAAAAGAACAAGAGAACTATATTAACAGATTGACAGTATTCATAGGTTAATTAGGAAATCTGTTGGTGCTGTTAAGAAACTTGGCATATTTTAATTTAGATTGACGTTCCTCAAGATATAGGTATAAGTGATGTTCATTCAACAATAGTGAGATGTCACACAGTCTGTGAGAGACTGATGTCTAGAGAGTGCTTACAGTCGAGCAGGACGTAAAATGTGTTCTGGATCACTACGGATGTTTTCTCATCAAACTTGGGTCTTTGAAAGTATTCAGGATGTGATATTGATATGCACTTGAGAAGAATCAAAAGAAAGGAGTTGAAAGAAAAAGCGTTGTTGAGCTGATTAGAAACTGGTTACAAAGGAAGACGTCACCAGTGTCTTCCTATGGCCAACATTTTAAACATGGCCGCCACAGCTGTGAGGAGAGGTTAGGAAAGCCGTCTTCATTATTTAGGATATTGTATATTAAACTGCATCTTAAAGACTCAGATGAGGGAATAAATCATTAGCAGGTGCACTGAGAACATTTCTATATAGTCACCTAGAAACCAAAAGATGGCTTTCAGAAATGGTTGCCTCCCAAAGGTTATACCTCATCAACTCCTTTAGTCCTCACAACAACCATATGTGATGAAAACTCTTCCCACCCACAATTTCAGATTACTATTAAGAACGATGAAGTAAAAAAGAAAGCTAGAGAGCAGCACAGCTTACAGGGGAGCCAGATCTCCCTGGCCCCAAAGCTCGGTGCCCTATCACCAGGCTGACAGACAGGTGCTGGCTGAAGGGCGGTGGACTCCTGACTGGATGGTGCCACTGCAGTGAGGGAAGGGATGGTCATCATGCAGACTTCTACTGGATTCCTCGTTTGCATGGTGGCCCTTCCTTCAGCTGAGCCTACCATTCCCCAAGACTAAGGTCTCTGCTTTGCCTCCCAGCCTTAGCACTTGCCTTCTGCTCAGGCGTGAGGCAGACTCACTCCCCTGGGGGAAAAGAAAAGGGACCTCAGTGGGTCAGGAAGATGCTCACTGCTTGCAGAGAAAGACTTCATCCAGTCCTGGCTTTGCCCCCATCTGTGACCCAAGAAGGTGCTGGTAACTTCGATTGCCAAGGCTTCCCTGGGTCTGTGGCTCACCTCAGCCTGTGTCTGGGTTTCTTCACTGATCAGCTTAAGTTATAGCCTTCTCCTGCCTGCACAATCCGTAACCACTGTCCCTCTGACTCCGAGCGGCCAAACTGTGGTTGATTGTAGTGAGCAACTGCCCCTGCTCTCTTTGTCCTTGTGGGTCTCGGCCTTTTTTGAGCTTATAGGATTATTTTCTTGCAATTTTCAGAGAAAGCAGCCATCAGCACATTTGTTCCATCTGCCATGCTCAACTGGCTCTTCTGAAACACAGATATGTTCACGAACAAGAAAAATGTGTGCCTAAACCCTCATGTGATCTGGGACCTTTATACAGAGCCCACGTGCAACTTGCAAAACATCAGCTCCCCACCCCAGCTCTAAATGTAAACAGGCGAGCCAAGTTACTGACTACAGACACTTTGCTCAAATATGACCACCTACCATTTTACGGTCCCTTCAAGCTTGGAGAAAAAAAGTGAGAAAAAATGTTATTTTAGAGTAAGACAACAAAATGGTGCAGGGCTACAACATTGCACGCTCCCCAGAGCTCTGGACACTTGGTCATTTCTAAGTTTTGAAACTGTAAAACAGAGGATGAATATTTCCCTTGTAGAGGGAATGGATGTAATGTCTATCCTAGTCCTTTAACACCACAACTAAGTTAACCAATCCAATGGTCTGGGTTGTGTTTCTGATACCCAGTGGGAGAACACTGATCTCTGACACTGACTGAATGAGCGGTTCCCTCATTTGGCCCTGATGCCGAGCACGGACACTGAGAAGCCAGGAGAAGAGACTAGAGCAGACCATAACCTCAGAGCCTAGTGTCCAGATGCTTCCCTCATGCCCACCAGAAAAGAAAAGCTGTAACAAAAGCTCTTATACAAGACGCCACCTCTGTTGCTCACCCTCGCAAATAGGAGATCCTTGGGAAGGGAGCCTTGTTCTGGGAGCCTCGGTTCATTTGTCAATCCTTCCTCCACTGTAAAGTCTGAGTCATTCCATTTCCCAAAGAAAATTTGTATAAATAACAATAAAGAACAGGAATAAAATGGGAAGATGTGCTGCAGATTGTTAGCATCTTGCTTTCTTGTGATAGACCTACTGTGTGCTTGTTCTTTTGCAATATTCTCCCTGGAGAATAGAGAAAGCCCGCCTCATGGAGCCCCACAGGAAAAAGGAAAAGTCACAAATGGATTTCTTCATGGGTCATCAACTCAGATATAAAAGGGAAGTGAGTAAATTTGTTCAACATAATACATCATTAGTGAAATGTAAATTAAAACAACAGCTGGATACCACAACATGCCTGCGAGAATGTCCGAAATCCAGAACCATGATGACACCAAATGCTGGTGAGGATAAAGAGCAACAAGACTTAACATTCACTGCTGGTGGGAATGCAAGTGTATAGCCAATCTGGAGGACAGTTTGTCAATGTCTTGCAAAACTAAACATTCCCTTACCATACACTCTAGCAGTCATGCTCCTTGGTATTTACCTAAATGGAGTGAAACCTTATGCCTATGCAAAAATTTACCCATAGATGTTTGTGGCAGCTTTATTCATAATTGTCAAAAATAGGAAGCAACCAAGATGCCCTTCAGCAGGTGAATGAATACATGAACCGCAGTGACCTAGACAATGGACTATCATTCACTGTTAAAAAGGAAATGAACTATCAAGCCATGAAAAGACACGGAGAAGCCCTAAATGCATACTACTTAAGTCAAAGAAGACAATCTGAAGCTGATCTGAAAAGGCTACACACTATGACTCCAGCTATATAACATTCTAGAAAAGGCAAAACTATGGAGACAGTTAAAAAAAGATTGGTAGTTTCTAGGGGTTGGGGCCAGGAAGGAATGAACTGAAGTGCAGAGGATTTTTAGGGCAGTGGTACAATTTGGTATGATACTAGAACGATGGATACATATCATTATACAGTCGTCAAAACCTGTACAACGGACAGAAGGAAAAACACCAAGAGTGAACCCATACGTAAACTATAATGATGTGTCAATGTAGTTCACCAATTGTAAAAAAAAAAATGTACACTCACATGCAGGATGCTCATAGTAGGGGACGCTGTGGGGAGGAAGGCCAGGGGATATACAGAAAATCTGCTTTCTGCTCCATTTTGGAATGAACCTTTAAAAAACTCCTCTAAAAAATAAAGCCTTATTTAAGTAAATTCATCTCACCGCACTGATCAGGTCCATCCCCAGAACTTGACCAAGCATGGGCTTCTTTCCCCCTGTCCTAGGGAGGGAGATTGTTGCTGTTCAATCTTTTGAAAAGAAAGGAAGGGCAGAAATGTTGGAAGGAAGGCAGGAACAGCGGGAGAAAGCTCATCAGCAGTGGGCTGAGAAACCAGGGTGAGTGGTAACTATTTGTTACTATATTAGCCTTCTATTGCTGCCTTAAAAATTAATATCAAAGTAATGACTTTACACAATATACATTTAGTATCTCACAGTTTCTATATGTCAGGTTCCTCAACTCAAGGTCTCATGAGGTTGTAATCAAGATGCCAACTGGGCAGGGGGGCACACCTGGGTGACTCAGTCAGTTAAACGTTTGCCTTCAGCTCAGGTCATGATTTTGGGGTCCTGGGATGGAGCTCCAAGTCAGGCTCCCTGCTCAGCGGGGAGCCTGTTTCTCCCTCTCCTTCCCACTCATGCTCTCTCACTCTCTCTCTCTCTCTCTCTCTCTTTCTCAAATAAGTAAATAAAATCTTCGGGGGAAAAAAAAAAGATCCCAACTGGGCTGCACTTCATCAGAGGCTTGAGTGGGGAAAGATATACATCCAAGGTCACTGGCAGAATGAGTTTCCTTGCAGGCATAGAACTCATAGCCACTCGGGGCGCCTGGGTGGCTCAGTCAGTTAAGCATCTGCCTTACATTCAGGTCATGATTTCAGGGTCCTGGGATCAAGCCCCGTATCAGTCTCCCTGCTCACTGGAGAGTCTGCTTCTCCCTCTCCCCCTGCCCCTCCCCCTCCACTCTTGTTCTCCACTCTCTTCGCTTGCATGCTCTATTCTCTCTCTCTCTCTCTCTCTCTCTCTCAAATAAATAAATATTTTAAAAAGAAGAGAAGAAGAGCTCTGTAGCCACTTGCTGCCTCACGCAGAGAGTCTCTCACCTCAGGGAGGGTTCCAGCACCTCCTCGAAGGAGGACTTTCACCTGATTCCATCAGACCCACACAGGATAATCTTTTGATTAACTCAAAATCAACTGATTTGGAACCTTAATTACAAAAAGCTGTCCATCTTTGCCAAATAACATGAACACAGGATTGACATCCCATCACCTTGCTGTATTTTATTGGCCAGAAGCAAGTCACAGTTTCCATGAACACTCGAAGAGAGAGGATCATGCAAAGAAGTGACTCACTGGGAGTCACGTTATGGAATGTCCACCACAATTACCCCATATTTCCTTTAGTAGAAAATAAAAGGAGCTGCTGTGAGGATTCTTGACTGATGTCAGTCTCTTGAGTTTCTGAATCATTTCCTCATTAAACTATAAAAAGAAAAGATTAATCAACTTATGGCCTAGCTAGGAAGCAGAGTCTCTCCTAAACTTTGGCCAAGAAGTGCCTTTGAATATGTCCATTTGGAAAAACCGCACAAAGCATCGTAAACACTCTGGCTGACTTTTGGCTGCTAGTCACACAAACCAGTGAAAGATGGCTGATAAGATGATAAGATGGCTTATAAGATGAACAGTAGTGATATTTTAAAAACTTGGGTCCTGCCCTATTCTTTTCACCTCTCCTAATATATACCCCCCACTCTGCTCCATTGGAGGCTTCTGCCTGTCTGGAGGATGGTTAGGATTTGTTATCAAAAGAATGCCAAGAGAGGAGCACTTGGGTGGCTCAGTTGGTTAAGGATCTGGCTTCAGCTCAGGTCATGATCCCAGGGTCCTGGGCGCTAGCCCTGCATCAGGCTCCCTGCTCAGCAGGGATCCTACTTCTACCTCTCCCTCTGCCCCTCCACCCTGCTCGCTCATTTTCTCTCTCTCTTTCTCTCTCTCTCAAATAAACTCTTAAAAAAATAAAATAAAGAATATCAAGAGGAAAACCTTGGCCTTTGACTGCACAAATGGTTTTTGGTTTTGTTTATTTCAGTAAGAAAATAAGCTTGAAGAATAGGCTACCATCTCAGGGAAGGACTGTCTGTATTCCTTAACATTCCCCCACCGAGCATCAGCGCAGTTTGGCACTTTAGTAGACAGGCCCTGGGCTGAGAGAGAATGGGTCACCTTAGGAGTTCCAGCAGCAGGAGAAGGATCCCATAGCACGGACAAAGCCACCAAGAGCATCCTAAGTTGGGATGTCCAGCGAGCCCCAGGGGAAGCTGCCCCCATCTGTCCCTGCCCTGCCCCAAATGTAACTGGGAATAACATGGGCTAACTGCTGCAGCTGTGGCAAAAACACTGCCTTCTTATCCGAGGAAGCAAAGACGCTGGTTCCAAGGACCCCAGGTTTTCCAAGCTGCTCTGAGATAGGAGAAGCCCTACGTCCACCCAAATGCCTGGATATTATCTTAAAATGAGCAGCAGAAAGGAGAGGCTCAGGAACTGGCCATGGGGAAAGAATGCTGCCATTCATGTGAAACAAGAAGCCCACAAAACAATACTGTATATTTCCCATTGGTACAACTCTATATATGCGAGGTCATAGCAGTGGGTGCACGTAAGTAGGTACCACACCCTGGGCAAAGGAGCGGGGCCTGACAACCGGCCAGAGGAGCAACTTGACCGACTGTCAAGTTGTTCTGAGATTTCAGAATTATGTAAGTAATCAAAATGTAATTTACAAAAAGAATCTTTCAGGGATTTTTTTTTTTAATACACATCCTCTGACCCTACCCTGGACAGTGTGATTCCATCTCTGCTGGGTGGGGGACCAGGACTCTGCCTTTTTAATGGGTATCTCAGGAACTTGGGTGTGGGGTGACCCCCACCCATCTGCAGACCTGCATTCCTGAATTGCTACACAAGATTTTTGTTTGTTCCAACTGATTAACTAAACTTTGTCAATAACAGGCATGAGGTTTGAGTCATATCTAAATGATCTCAAGCAAGGTCTGCCAAAACAGAAACACCTGCATCCGACTCCAACAGTGAAAATGTTCTCTACTAGAACGTGAAGTCTAGAAGGACAGGGGTTTTGTCGGTGTTGCTCATTCCGCACTGCCAGAGCCTAGAACGGGACCTGTCACCCAGAAGGCCCCCAGTAGATCTGTGACGAATGAATGAATGGGTACTGCCTGAACGATGGGCCTGCAAACCTCTCATATCCATGATGGGAAACGGATCAGGCTCATACTGTCCAATTGTAAGGGCTTTATTTCATGCCCCTATCTCAGCTCAAATACATATAAAATTGCTTCTTCAAAAGGGCCCGGGCCTCAGGATCAGCCTCTCCCCCGCAGTGCTAATGTGGCCGTGTGTACCCCCAAAGAAACATAAACCAGACTCCAAGATTCCTTGCAAAGCCACATTTTTACTGATGACTCTCAAAGAGACCCCAGATGGGGTGTCACATGACAAACAGAGAGCAAACCATCCCCCAATCCCGTTTTCCTATGTCTCACCCAGAAGTGTTCACACTGCACAGCAGCTCCCTCCTGGGAGACGAAGCATGGAGTTCTCCCTCACCCACTTTCCAGATCAGCACGAGAGAGGTCTGGGTATGGGGCATTCCAAGAAAAAAGCTTCCCCCGGGCAAGAGAGGTGCATGTGCCACAACGTCTTAGAAATTAATCGTTTGTCCCCATAATAAGTCAGTGCAAGATGTGACATCTGCCTTGTTTTCAAGACCTTGGCTCTCCCAAGTCACCGCCCCTGCTCAACAGCCCCCCAGGACTCTGCTTTGATGGCAACTCCACTATTCTGCAGTTATTATGATGTTGTCTGCAATTCTCTCGGCCCAGCTTTATTTATCTGTGTTCCTCCAACCCCACCCCGGGGAGGTGTTAAGATTCTTGAGGGCAGAAGACACCTTGCCTTGTCATATCCTTTGGATTTCTTCCAAGTGATCTCCATGTATTTGCAGATCAAATGCCAGACAAATATTTGCTCATTTCCAAAAGGGCCTCAGGTAAAACTTCCGCCTTTCCTTTCCAGGAAAGAATATGCCTGGGAAGTAAAAAGGCAACCAAGTCATCTCTGAATACAAAGGACAACTGTGTATGTAAATATATGATAGGAATAGTCATTCAAACATGAAATTGATCCTGGAGGACTCATAAAATAAACTGTAGGCGATCTGAACGTCTCCTGTGGATTACCAGCCAATTAATTCTACTGACACTGTACGAGGGATGGCTTATATTAAAGCAGGTTTTAAAAGTAGGCGATGGTAAGTCATTGCCCATTATCTACTTTCTCCTAATGTAAGAAGTGTGTCTGGCTACTGGGCCAGATTTGTATCCATGGCTATGCCCTGCCGGTAGTGGATAAACCTCAGCTGGAAGGGATTATGCCTGGGAAGCCCAGATTCAGGGAATGTGTCTTCTGTTTCTAGCCCCCAAGATACCTGAGAAAGAGCTACCAGAGGAGGAGGAGGAGATCAGTGTGGCATAAAGGAAGATCTTAGCAGGGGTTTTAGATCATTAGGACGAATGGTGCAAAATAATCAAATGCAAGAGGAAAGTAGGTCAGTGGGAAAGAAGGGACAGACTCCCAGTAAAAATCCAGCGTGCTCTTCCAGCCCCGTGCAAAGCCGTTCCCGAGAGTCAAAGCAAATGTTGTCGTTGTTTTGCACCACACACACTGCCTGAAGCGCAAATCACCAGCCAGCGGGAGCAGCGAGAACCCTCAAGAACCCTCGCGAACCCTGGGAGTGGTGTCACGTGCGGTTCACGCAGAGCAGAACTGACGCTGTAAAGGCGAGACGGAGTTCACTGATGAGCAGCTCTCTGATGGGCAATTACCTCCTCTCTTCCCGCTCATTCTTTTTTCCTTTTTTCACCCTGGTGTTAAGGTGGAGGAGGCAACAGAGGGTCTGAAGAAGACGGTGGTTTCGTTTGGTCTGCGAGGGAAGGCAGCCTTCCCGCATCTTCTGAGGCGTGCATAATTACAGGTACAGTTAATGTGCTTAAGAGCTTAGGGGAAGCAATTGTATATGAAAGATAACTTCCTCACATACAGCTTTATGAGAGCCGGGCCTGGCCGCCTCTCGGCTCCGGAATTATGCACATGTCTCCCTCCTTCCCACCCCTCGTGTCCTGGAGGTGCTCTGGAAGATGGGGAACCTGCCGAAATATTTAACTGGGAGTGGGGCGAGGCCCCAGGAGCGACTCACACACCTCATAGTTGCCCTCAAATCTCACAGAACTCACTGATGAAGAGAGGACTTTGGGGCAGGCTCAGGACAGAAGCCGCTACCTAATGCCGTCCAGAAAACTGACAGCGAGCAACCATCAGAGCTTTAAGAACACCCCGGGGGGGGGGGGGGTCCCAGGTAAGCCACTTTCTAATGGAGGTGACATTATCTTAGTAGCAGCCACGGCAGCAGAGGCTTTCATGGACAGTAACCACCCGACAAGACGGGTGTCAGCACCCTACCAGAGTCTGACTAAAATCCTTCCGTCCGGGGCCCATGGAGACAGGCTGCAGCTTGCTTCCCAACAATGTCTCTTCTCTGTAGGGTGACACCAAGTGACGAACATTTTCTCTGTCAAGGGACACCAGCTCAGAATTGGGAAAGAGTCAAGGATGTTAGGAAGGAAATCCACTGTGGCTCTCTTTTCTCATGCCAATAGGCAGGCATGGGATCCAGCCTCACGGAAGGAAGAACACGAAGGAAATACAGAGCCAGAAAGAAAAAGGAAAACATGAAGGGGTAGAGGATCAAGTGAAGGGTGCAGCTCCTCTCTTTCTCTGTCTGTCTGCTTTTGTCTCTCTCTGTCTCTTTGTCTCTCTCTCTCTCTCTCTCTCTCTCACACACACACACACACACACACACACAAAATACTCAAAGAGATGGGCCAGAACAACCCCATAATGAAGACAACAGACACGTAGATACAGAGAACTCTACACTAAAATGCACAAAGATGAAGCTACCCAGAGAGAAACTTCAGCTTGAACTTCTTCTGCCCTTTAAAGAATGAGTCAGACAAACTATCATTTTTTTTTAAAAAAAGTTAAAGCCAGTTGTGTTTTTGTGAATGTAAGCACAATTAATCATATCAGTTCTTGGTACTTACTACATGTTCTGACTAAAACGGAGCAAAGAACACTGTGTCCCTCGTACACATGTTGCTCATGGTCTGAGAGAAGCAATGGGCCAAGGCCTAGACTACATGTGACAGTTTATAGCCTATATTTCCCAGTGTCTTTCTAACAACTCTTCTCTTTAATTTTCTGGAGAAGCAGGAAGAGAGTTTAATCCAAGACTTGCTTTCTTCGTCTTCTATCTGCTCCTCCTCTAACTAAGGCCCACTGATACAGCTTTTTCTTCGTATCCCTCCCACTCAAAAAATACTTGCCCTTTGTAGTCATCAATACTGTATGATAAACTTCAAAGTTGCTGAAAGACCAGATCTTAATTGTTCCTACCACAAAAAAGAAATGGTGATTGTGTAACATGATACAGACGTCAGCTAATGCTAAGGTGGGAATCAGATTCCCATATATCAATGGACCAGATCAACATGTTGTACACGTTAAGCCTACTCAACGTTACATGTCAATTGTGTTTCCATTTTTAAAAATACTCCTCTTTACAAAGAATCCAACATTGTCTCCCTTTAATGCCAGAACCCCCGTGCACAGTGGTTGCACTCCAAAAACATTGAATTGGATTTGGCATGAACAAAAAGATCTAGGATGCCACTGTTCGTATTCCTTAACCCAGTGCTACAGAAGAACCAGTGAAGACGATCATTGTGCTTTTCCACCCTAGCTTGAACCTTTCATCCTCAATGTCACCTCATGGTCCAAAATGACCGACAACCCATCAGCCAAGGAAATGCTAGATGGGACCTCTCCCAGCTGACTCAAATCTCCTCACAAAGCCTTCCTAGAAGTCCCCTACAAATTTATGGATGATACACACACACAAACACACACATACACACACACACACACACACATGCACATATGGTCAAAACTTAGCCACGTGATCATGTCTCACTACAAGGGAAACCAGACAATCTGGTCTTTTTACTGAGCACGTTGTTACCACAAGTAAAATTGGGATTCTACTTTTAAGGGAAATTTGGATATTGGAAAATAACTGATTTAGTTGTGTTTTACACAGAGCTTAAATATTTTTATTCATTCAACAAATGTTCATTGAATGTCAACTCTGTGCCATCTGCCTTCTGCAGAGTCCAGGCCTGGCACTCAGGAAACTCTTGCCTCCTGACCCTGACAGAGCCCTGGCCATGGATTCTGCTCCATGCTGCCTTATGTTGGTGATCTCCTCAGAGAGAGGCAGCCACATCTCACAGATCAGTCTTCCCTTTGCAGACATTCAGTTCCTATGTCCCCAAACACCAGGGGACACAGGCCACACCCTCTGAATGATTTCCCTGAAGAACCCTGACATAGTGTAAGGCCTGAGGAAATACCCCCACAGTAGGCTGGAGGGATGGGGGACAAGCGGGAGCAGAGCACACTGATGTTCTCTCCAAAGAAGGACTCGCTATTAGACTTTTGCCTCTGCCGTGACTTTGAACTGTGTTTTGCAGAATTCTATTCCCTGTCTGGCTCTGGACTGGGCTGCCCATGAGACACAAGGTGCATGAGTTGGAGAAGATGGACGTGAAGCACCCAGAGTCATTGTTCTGTCCTGAAGTCACCCCCGCGGCTCCCATGTAGGGCTGGCCAACCTCCCCAGTCCCTCATTGCCACAGGGCAGCACTGACACATGCAGCTTCTCCAGTTCCCACCGGATCTCTGTCAGCTTTTCCAGGTCCTGGGCCAAGTGGGTGCGCTGCTCCATGGCCGTGGGCACCGGCATTTCCCGCAGGCCACATGCAACATGGAGCTGGGGTGGGGGAGCCAGGGGTAGGTTCCTGTTTGCCCTCAGTCATCTCTGCTGTCCTCAATGGTCGCCCCCAGTTCATCCTCACAGCTTCATTTTCTCCTGTTTCTCCTTCACACGTACACCCTTTGCACTGCTGACCCAGCTGACAATCCACAACTTCGGGCCCAACCACAAATATGGAGCAACAACATGCAGGCCAGCTCCACCAACTCCCACCGCTGTGTAAGGTCTAGTCCCTCAACGTTCCCCCATTGCACAGTGCTCCCAGCCCTGACGCCTCTCTAGAGGAACCCTGACTAGCACACCTCCCGATTAATTTCCACTCTTCTTATGGAGCCTAAAGCAGGTGGGCAATGAGCTAAGGCTGGCAGGAACTATATTTTCACACTCCCCTTAACAGCCCTACCTGGGTGATCCAGAACCTCATTTTAGCATACGGTTACGTGTGACAACTAACATTTGTTCCCAGCCTTTGAAGCTTTTAGTGAAATTCAGAGATGAGCAGAATTGTGTTTGACATCCTGTCAGACTTGTCATTCTATCATATGTGATAATAGATTGATAGGCTAGATTAGACTGATACATAGATACATAGATAGAAAGAATTTAGAAGATAAACACTGTGGAGCTTCTCTATCATACTGTCCAGAGGACTCAAACCATGAAGAAAACGTGAAAGAGGGTAATAATGAGATCCATGTCATTGCAGACTCCCCCAGTTCAGATTTTTATAATTGGAAATATGAGAAAAACCCACCTTATGTGAATCTCCCCCATTACATTGGGTAATATAATATTCAGTATTCAAGTATTCCAAACATAATTCTATAAAACTTCAAACATTTTAGAAAATGAAACTCATACTTGGAGTGGTGTTTCTTACCAATACATTAGCATTTAGATAGTTACCTTACAAAAAATAATTTGTTTAATAAACAAGTGTGATTTTTTTTAAAGATTTTATGTATGTATTTGAGACAGAGAGAGAAAGAGAGAGCAGAGAAAGGGGCAGAGGGAGCAGAACAAACAGACCCCTCTACTGAGTGCAGAGCCCAACATGGAGCTTGATCTCACAACCCTAGATCATGACCTGAACGGAAGCCAAGAGTCTGACACTGACTGGGCCACTCAGGTGCACCAATAAACAAATGTTTTTATAGATAACCAAAAGCTTGTATTTTCTTTTGGGATGAATTTGCTATTTAATTTTATATATCAACTTGATTTCATTTCAAATAAATAAGAAATAGTATAAATATATAAACTTCCTGTTTTGGAAATTAAATAAACATTTAAAGACTTTCTTGACAAAGCATAATGTCCAATAGAACAGCATACCCAAAGATGAGTTTTATAGAATGGAATACTAAAAAGATATTACTTAAAATAATAATTTTTTTTGGTCAAGTAAATTTAGAATATATTGGGTTAAAAAAAACCTCAAATTGATTTCTTTACCTCAAGATTCCTCAGTGAGTTTTGTATGCTTCCATACTTAAACTCACCAAAAAGAGGCATAGTGGGCAAATTTTTCCAAGTTTATTTACCAATGGAAACTTTCCTGATGAAATATCTTTAAGAACTAACATATTAAGGAAAACACTTTGGTAAAACGTCACAGGAAAGTTATATAATAGCTCAAAATAACCAACTACTTTTTAAATATTTTATATAGATAGATAGATATTTCAAGTTATATATTCACTATATGTCTTAACTGTTTTATTGAAATCACTGTTTTATTATGACATCTCTAAATTATTACTCCAGTTATACACAATAGTACCAAAACACATTCTAAGATGAAACATAAATAACTACTTTGAAGAGTTTCACTTTTCATAACAGTAATTTGTACAGAGTTGACTGATAATATTATGCTTTGCACTTTATTGACCAAATTATTTCTCTCTAGCTTAAATGCATTACAAGACAGGAGTTCCATGCTGACATGTAGGAAACAATACTGATAATTTTATTTCTAGCTATAAGATGGAATAAACAAACTAAAAACCCTCCCACTAAATGATGCTTTCAAATTCAGAAGAAGTATAGCAAATATCCTGTAAAGTGAATAGTTGCACTTATACTAGAGGAACTCCCCACGTGCTAAAAAATAAATGGGAATTAGAAAGCAGAAAGTTAATGTCATTTATGTTGGAGCAGAAGGTGCTCCAACCAAATCAACTTGTAATGCCTCACAGACACAAGGAGCCTGAGACCTTAACCCCCAACAAGATAGGGACTTAGAACTGAGACCCCTGAATGAAAGCAGGACTTTCAAATGACTACATTCTCAATGAAAAGATGAGTTAGGGGAGGGGATAATTCACCCACTGGCCCAGAGAAACATCATAGAATGTTTTAATTATTGATCTGAGATTCAACCAGAAACGGACTGCTCTGAGAATTTGCAACAATGTACCTGCTCTCACTCCAATTTTTGGATTGGATTTTTGGATTAAAGTTATAGTCTCACATGGTCTAGAAAACTTTATGCCAAGAAATTCAGATAAATTCAGATAAAGGCTAATATCCTTAAGGTGTCTGGCAGAAGCAAACTTAAGACTGCTCTGAAAGGGTGCATCCCAAATTCAGGCCACAGAGAATTCAGAAGATAACCCACCAAATCATGCGCATAACCTAGAATTTAAAGATGCATGAGGAAATAATTCAGCATGGGGGGAAAGGTCAATAAGCACAGAAAAGAGCATAATTAATCCCCCAATTAATTGTCCATTAATCCCTCTAATGATAGAACAACTACTCTGTGAATGAGTATATTTTAAATTATTACTCATAAAAGAGGGAAACAAAGACATAAGAACAAGAAACAGAAAAAATGACAGATATTTGAAAACCTACCCAAATATAGTTTCTAGAAATGAAAAACCTAGTCATTTTAATTTTAAACTCAATAGATTAGTTAGATAGCAAATTAGACACAGCTGGGGCGCCTGGGTGGCTCAGTGGTTTGGGCTGCTGCCTTCGGCTCGGGTCGTGATCTCGGGGTCCTGGGATCGAGCCCCGCATTGGGCTCCCTGCTCCGCAGGAAGCCTGCTTCCCTCTCTCTCTCTCTCTGCCTGCCTCTCTGCCTACTTGTGATCTCTGTCTGTCAAATAAATAAATAAAATCTTTAAAAAAAAAAAAAAAATTAGACACAGCTGAAGAAGGGAACTGGTGAACTAGAAGATATTTCTAGGAAAATTACCCAGAGTGAATCACAGAAAGATTAAGAATAGGAAAAAAATTTCAATCTGGAAAACATGGGGGAAAAAATAAGAAGATTCCACATCTCTCCTCAGAGAGAGATAATACAGAGATAAAGAGGCAATACTTCCAAAATTGAAGAAAGATGGGAATTCTATAATTCAAGAATAGCTTCAATATCAAGCATAATAAATAAAAATATATCCACATTTAAGACCTTGGTGAGAAAGTCTGCAAAATACTAAAAACAAAGAGAAAAATTTTAAGTGAAACATGGAGAAAACACTGTGTGCCCACAAAGGAACAGCAGTTGACAAGACTTAAACTGCAATAACTGGGCCCAAAAAACAAAGGATAAAGCATTCAAAGTCCAAAGAGGAAAACAATCCTCTTAGAATTCTAAACCCAGCCAAAGTATAATTGAAAAATGAAGACATTAGACAGTTTTTAATTAGCAAAACTTCACTTAAAAAATACAACTGATTATTACTTTAGCAAGGAAAGATAGTGAACAGAAAAGGAAAGATTGAGATGCAAGAAAGTTAAGCTAGTAAATTTGTAAATATGTATATTCATAAAGAAGCTTTGATTGCATAAAGGGGTAATAATGACATATAGAGGTGGAAATAAGGTACAACTAAATGACATATAGGTGTGAAAATAAGGTACAACTAAAACAATGGACAGAAATATTATGAAAGATGAAATAGTTTAAATTAAAACTGTCTAAGGATTAGTCATGTTTGAAGTTATCAGTCAGGAAGTGTGCAAATATAATGCTCTAACTCAGCATGAATACAGGTATACCAGAGAGATACTGTGGGTTTGGTGCCAGACCACCACAATAAAGCGGTTACTGCAATAAAGTGAGTCAAATGGATTTTTTGGTTTGCCCATGCACTGTAAAGTTATGTTTATGCTATACTATAGTCTATTAAGTGTGCAATGGCATTGTGTCTAAAAAATAATATACATACCTTAATTTAAAAATACCTTATTACTAAAACAATGCCAACCATCATCTGAGCTCTCAGTGAGTTAAATTTTTTTTGTTGGTGGAGGGTCTTGCCTCCACACTGTTGACTGCTGACTGATCAGGGTGGTACTTGCTGAAGGGTGGGGCAGCTGTGGCAGTTTCTTAAAATCAGACAACAATGAAGTTGGCTGCATCAGTTGACTCTTCCTTTCATAAACAATTTTTCTGTAGCATGTGATGCTATTTGATAGAATTTTATCCACAGTAAAGTTTCTTTCAAATCTTTTGTTGTTTCAACAATCTTCACAGCATCTTCACCTGGTAGATTCCATCTCAAGAAACCACTTTCTTTGCTCATCCATAAGAAGCAACTTCTCATCTATCCAAGTTTTATCATGAGATGGCAGCAGTGTAGTCTCATCTTCAGGCTCCCTTCAAATTCTAGTTCTTGTGCTGTTTCCACCACATTTGTGTTTACTTCCTCCCCTGAAGTCTTAACCCCTCAAAGTCCATGAGGTTTAGAATCAATTTCTTCCAAACTCTTGTTAATGTTGGTATTTTAACCCCATCCCATGAATCACAAGTGTTCTGAATAGCAGCTAGAATGGTGAATCCTTTCCAGATTTAAAATTTACACTGCCCAGGTCCATCAGAGGAAGCATTATCTATGGCAGCTATAACCTTATGAAATATATTTCTTCAATAATAAGAACATGAAAATCAAAATTCTTCCTTGACCCATGAGCTGCAGAATGGAAGTTGTGTTCGCAAGCATGAAAACAGAAGTAATCTCATTGTCCATCTCCATTAGACCTCTTGGATGACTGGGTACTTTGTTAGTGAACAGTAATATTTTGAAGGTAAGCTTTTGTTCTGAGCAGTAGGTCCCAACAGTGGGCCTAAAATATTCAGTAAACCAAGTCATAAACAGATGTGCTGTCATCTAGGCTTCATTCTTCCATTTATAGAGCACAGGCAGAGAGGCAGAGTGAATTTAGCCTAATTCTTAAGGGCCTTTGAATTTTGGAATGGTAGATGAGCACTGGCTTCAAATTAGTCACTAGCCCTTAAGAAGAGAGTCAGCTGGTCCTTTGAAAATTTCAAGGCAGGCATTGACTTCTCTCTAGTTATGAAAGTTCGAGATGGCATCTTCTTCCAACAGAAGGCTGTTTCATCTACATTATAAATCCATTGCTTAAGGTAGCCACCTTCATGCACTATCATAGCTAGATCTTCCGGATAACTTGCTGCAGCTTCTACATAAGCACCTGCTGCTTCCCCCTGCACTGGTATGTCCTGGAGATGGCTTCCTTTCTTAAACTTCATGAACCCCACCTCTGCTAACTTCAGACTTTTCCTCTGTAGTTTCCTTTCCCTTCTTAGCCTTCACAGAATTGAAGACTTAGGGCCTTGCTCTTAAATGAGGCTTTGGCTTATGGGAACATTGTAGCCGGTTTGATCTTCTGTCCAGACCACTGAAAGTTTCTCCTAGTCAGCAATAAAGTTGTGGTGTTTTTTTTTTCTCCTTGTCATTCATGTATTCTTCACTAGAGTGGTGTTTTTAATTTCCTTCAGAACTCTTTTTTTTTTTTTTTTTTTTTTTTGCCTTCACAACTCGGCTGTTTGTCACAAGAGACCTAGCTTTTGTATCCCAGCCTTTGATGTGCCTTCCTCACTAAGCTCAACCATTTTTAGCTTTTGATTTAAAGTGAGGGACATGTAATTCTTCCCTTTCCCTTGAACACTTAGAAACCATGGTAAGGCTATGAATTAGCCAAATCTCGATATTGTCATATCTCGGGGAATAGGGAAGACTGAGGAGAGGGAGAAAGACTGGGGAAGAGCCAGTCAGTGGAATGGTCAGAAGACATACACATCCATCAGTTAAGTTCACTGTATTGTATGGGTGCTATTCACGGTACCCCAAAACAATTGCAATAGTAACATCACAGATCACTCATCACAGATCACCATAACAGAATAACAGATATAATAATAATGAAAAGGTTCAAAATACTGCAAGAATTACCCAAATGTGACACCAAGACACAAAGTGAACAAATATTTTTGGAAAAATGGTACCCATAGATTTGCTCAACACACAGTTGCCACAAACCTTCAATTTATTTTAAAAAACTGTATTTGTGAAGCTCAAGAACATGATGTGCAGTAAACCAAAGGATGCCTCTATTAAGTTTCACGTTACAATTTTAGGATAACCAGTAAAAGAACAGGAATAGGATGCAGTTTCCAAAGAAACTGGAATGTAGGGAGAAAGAAAATAGGGAAAACTAAGTCAACCAGTAAAGTAGAAGATAGAAAAGCTAAAGCAAAGACAGGGTAAGTAAAAAGCAAAATGAAATCTGTAATCATAATAGATGGAGATCTACCAGGTAAAAGAAACACTCACAGGTTTCTTCTTAAAAATCAAAATCTTGGGTCACCTGGGTGGCTCAGTGGGTTAAGCCTCTGCCTTCAGCTGGGGTCAAGGTCCCAGGGTCCTGGGATCAATCCCACATCTGGGCTCTCTGTTCAGCAGGGAACCTGCTTCCTCCTCTGCTTCTCTGCCTAATTGTGATCTCTGTCAAATAAATAAAATATTTTTTAAAAAATAAAATAAATAAAATAAAATGTATGTGTAATAAGGTTTAAAAAAATCAAAATCTTGTATGTTTTTATAAAAGATATGATTAAAACATAGTATTACAGAAAGGTTAGAAATATAAGAATAGAGAAAAGAGATACCAGCAAAACACAAACCCAATGAAAGCTGGTATAGCTATGTAAAATGAGGTAAAACAAACTTTGAATCAAAATGTATTAGCAGAGGAAAAGATTTCATTATATAGTGATGAAAGTTCACCAGGAATATATAATTTTTTTCTTTTCTTTTCTTTCTTTTTTTTTTTTTTTTTGAGAGTGAGAGAAGAGAATTTAACTCTTTTTTTAAAATTAACATATAGTGTATTATTAGCCCCAGGGTACAGGTCTGTGAATCGTCAGGTTTACACACTTCACAGCACTCACCACAGCACATACCCTCCCCAATGTCCATAACCCAACCACCCTCTCCCCACCGTCCTAACACCAGCAACCCTCAGTTTGTTTTGTGAAATTAAGAGTCTCATGGTTTGTCTCCATCTTGATCCCATCTTGTTTCACTTTTTCCTTCCCTCCCCCCAAACCCCCACGTTGCCTCTCAAATTCCTCACATAAGAGATATCATATGATAATTGTCTTTCTCTCATTGACTTATTTCGCTCAGCAGAATACCCTCTAGTTCCATCCACGTCATTGCAAATGGCAAAATTTCATTTCTTTTGATGGCTGCATAGTATTCCATTGTGTGTATAAGTGTGTGTGTGTGTGTGTGTGTGTGTGTGTGTGTGTGTATACCACTTCTTTATCCATTCATCTGTTGATGGACATCTAGGTTCTTTCCATAGTTTGGCTATTGTGGACATTGCTGCTATAAACATTCAGGTGCACGTGCCCCTTTGGATCACTGTATTTGTATCTTTAGGGTAAATACCCAGTAGTGTGACTGCTGGGTCATAGGGTAGCTTTTTAAGCTTTTCAGCTTTTTGAGGAATCTCCATGCTGTTTTCCAGAGTGGCTGCACCAGCTTGCATTCCCACCAACAGTGCAGGAGTTTCCCCTTTATCCACATCCTCACCAGCACCCGTCATTTCCTGACTTGTTAATTTTAGCCATGACAGTGAGAGAGAATCTTAAGCAACTCCATGCCCAGCATGTAAGCCTGACATGGGGCTCAATTTTACAACCCTGAGACCATGACTAAGCCATCCAGGCGCTGTGAAAGATATTATAATTTTAAACTGTATTTTATAACACAGCTCATAATATATAGAATTATTAAAATTATAAGAGAAAAAGACACACAAACATTGTGGGAGATTTTACCAGTGTCTCTGCATGCCTGGCAGATAGAATAGAATAACACATGGAAAGGGTATGGAAGATCTTCCCAGAGGTTGCAGAAGGATAGTAGAGAATAACATGATTACTAAGAATAAATATATATATAAAACTGAATGCTCAAATTAGAAAATATACATTATTTTCAAATACACTGAAGCTATTTTTTAGGGGCACCTGGGCGGCTCAATGAGTTAAGGACCTGACTTTTTGATTTGAGCTTAGGTCATAATCTCAGGGTCCTGGGACTGAACCCCATGTCATGCTCGGAGCTCAGAGAGGAGTCCGCTTGAGAATTTCTTTTTCCCTCTCCTTCTGCCCCTCCGCTGCTCATGTAGTCTCTCTCTCTCTCAAATAAATAAATCTTTTAAAATATCTACATATTTTTAAATTATGGTATTTTTATGGACTACATGTTTGTGTCCCCCCTAAAGTCATAAGTTGAAGTCCACCCCCAGTGTGATGGTATTTGGAGGTGGGGCCTTTGGGTGGTGGTTAGGTCAAGATGAGGTCAGGAGGATGGTTTTTGATGGAATTAGTGCCCTTGGAAGAGGAGGAAGAGACCATTGTGAGGACAACACAAGAGGGCAGCTGTGTGCAAAGCAGAAAGTAGGCTCTCACCAGAAAAGACATCTGCTGGCACATTGACCTTGGACGTCCAGCCTCCAGAACTGTGATAAAAGAAGTGTTTGTTAAGCCAACAGTCTGTGGTATTTATTATAGCAGTTAGCGCTGACTAGGACAAGAATATAACTGAGATATGGGACTTCGAGGTCCTCACTCTAAACAGCATTTGCCAGACTTTTTTCTAGAATCCTCACATTCTACTCAGGACCCCAATTATAGACCAGTAATACAAATTCTGGAGAGGCTTCTGTAAAAAAAAAGGAAAGATACTTCAAAGTTTTACAAAGTGACTCCTTAAATCCAAACCAGTGGCCATAAGTCTATATAGTCATTTTTACTGAAGGGACTAAGATGAGCAATCATTTACATTTTGGAAAGAGAGAACAGGAGATGATGAGAGTATTCTCTAAAGTGATTTTCTCTTCAGTGAGCTCAAGTACAGGGAGAAGAATGTAAAGTAATGATACAGAAGCCAAGAGACCATGTACAGTGGATTCATGGGATCCTTGGGAAAAGGCCCCTCTCCATTGCTTGGGACCACTCGGCCTTTCATCCACCTGCAGTCTGCATGTCGGCTGCCTTCTCTCCTCCCTGCACACCAGCATCCCATGTTCATCTATCAGCCTGCCAGGGCCCCAGACAGCCCCTCCAGACTCTAAGTTTATGTGGCCAGCACATTGGCAGCAGTGTCTCCCATTTTCAGAATTTCAAATTACAGGAAAGAGCCATACCATATAAGACCTAAGTCCCCAGACAGCATGGAGCCAGGAGTCTTCCACCTCTGCCCAATTTTCAAAGGCTAAGAGAAGTGCCAGGTTTTAATGGGGCATGGCCGCTCGGAGCAGGAAAGGCTGTGTGCAGAGAAGTTCCATAATGGAACTCCCCTATCCATTGAGTAACAGTGAATCACTCTCCTCCATTTCCAAGAAGAAAATAAGGATATAATTTGCAAGAGAAGACATTAGCATTGATAAAGAACTTACCTAATGGAGCACTTGTGATCTCTTGGATATTCCTTTAACAAGTGTTTACTAAACACTTTGTTCACATTTTAATACCACATGCCAGAAATTGAACAGGGCTGGGGTGATGTCAAGGTAACGCTGCCTGCGAAGAACTCCTCATGTAATGGAGTACATTATTAGGAAAAGCTGTATCATCTTCTTCTCCAGAAAATTTAAAGAGTGATCCTTCCAGAGAATTTCCGATACACGATAGTCCAAGTTCCTCACACAACTCCTGTACGTCCTCTGGAAATAGTACCAAGCTCCTGCTTGCACACTCCTTTGTGCACGAGCCTTGGGTTTCTTGGTACCTCTAGCAATCTCCACTTCATCTCAGGAAAACCTTTGTAGAAAGGTAATTTCCTTCAACCAAATTTGGGGACCACCCAGTCCTGTTTGAGAGCCAGGATTTACCAGCACATGCCGTCAGGAGTGGACAGAGTTGGGTGTCTTCGGCGTGAGGGTGAGTTGTTACCACCACCACCATCTGTTTTACAGACACGGGCTGCTGGCTTTACACCGCAGCCCCTGGCTCTGGGCTGCTCACAGAACATCACAAGCATATTAGTCCTAACGCACTACTACATTGCTGCGAGGAAATAAAACAATATTCCCTGGTGGGAAAGTTAAAGCCCAGTAAGAGGACTTAACCCATTGCACAAAATTACTGATGAGAGAGTCGTGAGCTCCTAATTCCCAGTCCCTTGTGAGAAACAGAAAACCCACAGCCAGCCTTCGAAACTCTCCAGGTGCAATCCCAGAGCCACCTGTTTCTAATTATCCCTGTTTGTGCGATGAGTTACTGATTAAGATGAGAGTCAGAAGAAGGGAACCAAGAGAAAGTTGAAGTACAGTCTCTTGGAAGGGTGTGAAGGATACAAAGGAGTAGCCCCACGGGGGCTCCCAGCCACGGCTGTCTCAGCTCCTATCAGCCTTCTCCTCTGTCGGGCATTCCCCAGAACCAGGCTTCCTACTGGTCCGGAAACCCCTCCACATGGCTTGTCTGCATATCATTTCTCTTCGATTGGCGGAGGGGAGCCAAGAGAGCTCTGTGCGAGAAGAGAACGGGAGGCTTCCTACAAACTCACTTGGGCATTGGGGAATCAGCCCATGAGAGGCGGAAACCCGATCTAACACCAATCTTCTGAAGAGGTTTGGTTAACAGCAGAAGGGCTATTTTCTACCTTGGCTCCTCGATAATCCAGCCTTCCCCAGGGACCCTGAGGTCAGAAATGTAATGATCCCAGAGGGGGCTTGGCTAAAGTACCACTCAATTTTCCATGATAAAGATCCATCTCAGAGAGGGCAATTATGGCTCTGACTTTGTTTCCACTATTCTGCTTCTAGAACTTCTTGTGAAGGCTCTCCCCCCACCCCCGAAAAAAAAATCTTGATCCAAAATAAATGGATCAAACTGTATGCAGCATTCCATCAAATGAAGTCCATTGACCTTTCTGATTCTTTTCCCTAAGAACAGCAAATATGTGCCTTGCCATCCACATTTCTAACCAGGAGGGCCAGTGAAAGTTCCCTGAAACTCCTCCGTATTGTGTTCCCACCATATATTTTACATTTATTAGCTGAGGGACCTTGGGAAAGTTATTTATTTCATATAAGTCTATTTCCCCAACTGTAATCTAAGGATGACAACACTACCCATCATGGTCGTGAAGATTAAACAAGAAAATGTAATTCCATTTGGTAACCACCACAGTAATAATTGTTTCAAGAAAGGAATCATCAACAGATGCTAAAATTGGTGGGTGAAAGTATGATAAGAAACAGGATATTTACACAGTCTCAAAGAATCTCCCCCTGGAGGACACTTATTAAATACTAATTGAAAAATAATAACTTCACCAAGAAGAAACAAACAGACATCACCCTAGTCAAGAGACCAAAGGCTATAGCACCATCAGTAATGGAACAGAGCTCCTGATAAACAATATTGAGAAGACACAATAGCACAACTGCTGTAGTTGTGTAGATCCACATAGCCTGAATCTAATCATGGGGAAACACCAGACAAACTCTAATTAAGAGATAGTCTACAAAATAACCGGCTTATACTCTTTTAAAATATAAAAGTCATAGAAATAGTATCATCCCCAAATACCTGGCACCTGTGAATAAGTTACTTTGCATGGTAAGAGTGTCTTTCTAGATGTGGAGATCATCCTGGATTATCTGTATGGGTCCAATCTAATCAGATGAGGTCAGAAAAAAGATGAGGCCAAAAAGCCAAGACTTGCCTTCCCAAGTTGTGGTCAGAGACAGGACAATGAAAGGAGTATCTGAGAGCTGTGATCATCTGAGAGGGTCTCAATGCAGCTGGACATTTCTGGTTTCCAAGGTGAAGGAAGAGGCCACATGTCCAGGACTGAAAGTGGCATCTAGGAGCTGAAAAATGCAAGGAAACAGATTCTCACTTCAAGCCTCCAGAAAGTAATGAGCCCTACTGATACCTTGATTTTAGCCAGAGAGATCATGTCAGACTGTAAGATAACACAGTGGTGTTGCTAAAGCCACTAATTGTATGGTAACTTGTTATAGCAGCAGTGGAAAATTAATAGTCCTGAGAGAAAAGAATGAGAAAATGTTACATATTAAAGGAGACTGAAGAGGTGTGACACCTCCAAACAATGTTTCTCTGGGTTGAATCCTGGGCCAGAAAATGTATATTAGTTGGGCAGTTGAAAACTCCGCATGAGGTCTGTAGAGTTTTGTATCAATACAATAATAATATTGTATCAATTTTGATTTTCTGATTTGGGTCATTGAACCAGTTGTGGAAGAAAATGATATTGTTTTAGGAAAAACACACCAAAGTATTTGGAGGTAAAAGGGCAACATACCTGCAATTTATTGTCAAGTGTTTCAGAAAAATATATGTGTGTGGATGTGATGTACACATGATATATGGATACATAGATGTTGGCAGGTAAAGAGAGAGAGAAAGAGGATTATGGGAAAATGTTAGTCTTCACTGACTCTGTGTTGTAAAGAATATATAGAAGTTCTTTTTACTATTATTGCAGTTTTTTTATATGTCTGAAATTTTTCAAAGTCAGAAATTTGCAATACTGAAAAGGTGAAAAATGTATTTAAAATATAGCCCCCTACCTGGCATGCCACAATTTTCCAGTGAATCTACAGTTTTGCTTTTCCTTCTGGGTCTAGCACCCTCCTTGTTCATGGCAGGAGAGAGTCAATGGGGTGCAGTGGTTAGAAGCACAGTTGACCGTGGAGCTTAACTGGGTTTGAATCCTAGCTTGGCTACTTACTAGGTGTGTGACTCTGGACAAGGCACTTAACCACTCTGGCCTTAAGTTTTCCTATCTATTAAAAGGGGGTAATACCTATACCAAGATTTTGAGGCTGAGATGAACTGATGTGTAAATACATAGAACAGCCCTGGGCATGAAATCAGCTCTATGTACATTGGGCTACTCCATGGTGGGTTCTAAGAGGATATCAGAAAGATGCTTGTCTGCAGCCACCTGCATACTGCTCTAGCCTGCTGTCAGGGTTCTACCATTACAGTTATCATTTTAGCTTAGGGCTTATTTATTGCCTAAAGTCACTGAGTCATATCTATCACTTAGATGTTGGTATGTAGATGGATCTGCCAGAGTTTTTACTAAGAGCAGATCTCTATAACATGAAGAAAGACAGCCAAAAGGACTGATCTTAAGGAATATGTCTTGCTCCATGGAGGAGAGTAACACTGAAAAGGTAAATGCCATATGAAAGCTAAACTGATTACTACAAATCAATTCCATTTTATTATCTGAATCATAACTCTCAGAGAAGATCACATACAAAGGAACCAGAGTCAGACTGACATGAGATTTCTCAACAGCAACACTGAATTCAAGAAGATAATGGAACAACACTTTAAAAATATTGAAAGAAGAGAACTTTGAACTATTATGTTGTATTTATCTGAATTGCAACTCAAATGTAAAGATAGAATAAAAGTATAAATGATTTGTCACAAAATTATCTATATTGAGAACATTTGGGGAGAAAAAAACACAAACATGAAAAGAAATAAGAGCAAGCTAGGCTGCAAGTAGTATGGAGAGGAAAGATAATCAAAATTTATTGTTGTCTTAATTTTTCCCAATTAAAGCTTGGCACTAAATTAACAGGAAAAAACATATCCATAAAAAAAGTTAAATTCTAGCCAATATTTTCATGAGCAGACTTTTAGAAGGATATACAATTTGATTAGGGATAAGAATTTGATAGGGATAAACAGAAGTATAAGCTTAAGTTAAAAACAAACCACCAGAACAAAAATTAGCATGTAAAACTATTAAGGTGCAGAATAAATTTCAATCCATTCAGTGGAAAATAGGAAGAGCTAAATATAGGAAAACAAATAGAAAATATAAGATAGTAGAAATAAACCTTATTATCATAGTAATTATATTAAATCTAAATGAATTATACTACTAAGTAAAGAAAACAGACCACAAATACATGGATGTTAAAGAACTTGCTACTAAACAATGAATGGGTCAACCAAGAAATCAAAGAAGAAATAAACAATTACATGGAAACAAATGAAAAGAAAAACTCAATGGTCAAAAATCTTTGGGGTGCAGCTAAATCAGTTCTGAGAGGGAAGTTTATAACATTACATACCTACCTCAAGAAGCAAGAAAAATCTCAAATAAACAACCTAATCTTACACCTAAACTAGCTAGAAAATGAGCAACAAACAAAACCAAAAGCCAGCGGAAGGAAGGAAATAATAAAGATTAGGGCAAAAATAAATTATATAAAAACTTAAAAAACAAACAAACAAAAAAAACAGATCAATGAAACCAGGAGCTGGTTCTTTGAATAATCAACAAAATTGGTAAAACTTTAGCTAGATGCATGAGAGAGAGAGAGAGAGAGAGAACACAAACAAAATCACAAATGAGAGAGGAGAAATAACAACCAACAACACATAAATACCAATGTAAGAGAATACTATGAAAAGTTATTTGCCAAAAAATTATTTGTTAAAAAATTGGACATCCTAATGGATAAATTCCTCGAAATATACAAACTACCAATGCTGAACCAGGAAGAAATGGAAACTTTGAACAGACTGATTACTAGCAAGGAAATTAAATCAGTAATCAAAAAACCAACAAAGTCCAGGACTTCATAGGACATTTAAAGAAGAATTAATGCTTTTTTTTTTTTCAAATCATTTCAGAAAATAGAACAGGAAAACTTCCAGACTCATTCTATGAGGCCAGCATTACCCTGATACCACAACCAGATAAAGACACCACCAAAAAAAGAGAACTGCTAGCCAATATCTCCAAAGAACATAGATGTAAAAATCCTCAACAAACTAGCAAACCAAATCCAACAATACTTTTTTTAAAAAATCATTCACCATTATCAAGTGAGATTTATTCCCAAGTTGCGAGGGTGATCCAATATTTGCAAATCAATCAATGTGATGCATCACATCAATAAGAGAAAGGATAGAAACCATATGATCATTTCAATAGATGCAGAAAAGAATTTAACAAAGTACAACAATGATTCATGATAAAAAGCCTCAACAAAGTAGGTGTAGAAGGAACATACCTCAATAACAAAGGCTTATATGAAAAACCCAGAGCAACCGTTATACTCAATTCTGAAAAACCGGGACCTTTTCCCCTAAGGTCAGAAACAAAATGAAGATGTCCACTCTCACCACTTTAACTTAACATAGTACTGAAAGTCTTAGCCACAGCAATGAGACAAGAAAAAAGAAATAAAAGTCATCCAAATCAGTAAGGAAGAAGTAAAACTTTCATTATTTGCAGATGATATGATACTATATATAGAAAACCTTAAAGACTTCCCACAAAGAACTATTAAAATTGATAAATGAATTCAGTAAGGTCACAAGACACAAAATCAATAGATTTCAGTCACATTTCTATACACTGATAATGAAGCAGCAGAAAGAGAAATTAAGAAAACCATCCAATTTACAATTGCACCAAAACTAATAAAATACTTAGGAATAAATGTAACCAAGGAGATGAAAGACCTATTCTCTGAAAACTATAAAGCACAGATGAAGAAATTCAAGACCATGGAAAGACATTTCATGGTCATAGATTGGAGAACAATAATGTCAAAATGCCCTAATAACCCAAAGCAATCTACAGACTTAATGCAATTCCTATCAAAATATCAACAGCATTTTTCACAGAATTCAGTTGTAAAATTTGTATGGAACCACAAAAGATCCTGAATAGCCAAAATAATCTTGTAAAAGAATAATAAAGATGGAGGAATCACAATTCCAATTTCAAGTTATACTACAGAACTGTAGTAATCAAAACAGTGTGGCACTGGAACAAAAATAGACACATAGATCAATAGAACAGAACAGAGATTCCTAAAACAAGCCCACAGTTATGTGGTCAATGCATCTCCAACAAAAGGGGCATGAATATGCCATGGGTAAAAAACAGTCTCTTCAACAAATGGTGTTGGGAAAACTGGTCACATTCAAAGAATGAAACTGGACCACTTTCTTATACCATACACAAGAATAAATTCAAAATGGATTAAAGACATAAATGTGAGAACTAAAACCACAAAAATCCCAGAAAAGAGCATAAGCAGTAACTTCTCTGAGATTAGCAAAAGCAACATTTTTCTATATATGCCCTCCTGAGCAAGGGAAATAAAATCAAAATAAATTATTGGGACTACATCAAAATAAAATCTTCTACACAGTGAAGGAAACAATCAACAAAACTAAAAGACAGCCTACTAAATGGGAGAAGATATTCACAAATGACATATTCAATAAAGGGTTAGTATCTAAAATATACAAAGAGCTAATACAATTCAATACCCAAAAAGCAAAGAATCCAATTTAAAAATGGGCAGAAGTGAACAAATATTTCTTCAAAGAAGACATCCAGATGGCTGACAGACACATGAAAAGATGCTCAACATCACTCATCATCAGGGAAATGCAAATCAAATCTACAGTGAGATATCACTTCACACTTGTCAGAATGGCTAAAATCAGAAACACAAGAAACAACAAGTGTTGGCGAGGATGTGAAGAAAAAGGAACTTTCTTGCACTGCTGATGGGATTGCAAAATAATGCAGCCACTGTGGAAAACAGTATGGAGATTCCTCAAAAAGTTTTCCTATGGTTCAGTAATCATACTACTAAGTATTTACAGCCCTCCCCCAAAAAAACACTATTTCAAAGGGATACCTGCACTCTTATGTCTATAGCAGCATTATTTACAATAGCCAAGATATGGAAGCAGCAGTTGATGTGTTCATAGACTGATGCATGGATAAAGATGATGTGGTGTATATATATGCATATATATATACCACACTTGTATGTGGAATTTTAAAAACAGATCAGAGTGCCTGGGTGGCTCAGTTGGTGAGCATCTAACTCTTTATTTAGGCTCAGGTCATGATCTCAGGGTCCTGAGATTGAGCCCTGTGTGGGGCTCCATGCTTAGCAGGAGTCTATTGCTCTTTCTCCCTCTCTCTCAGCCCCGCTCCCTGTTCTCTCTCTCTCCCTCTCCCTTTGCCCCCCTCCACTTGTGTGAGCTCTTTCTCCATCTACTTCTAAAATAAATAATAAATCTTAAAATAAAAAACATAGTAGGGATGCCTGGGTGGCTCAGTTGGTTAAGCATCTGCCTTCAGCTTAGGTCATGATCCCAGTGTCCTAGGATGGAGCTTGTATCTGGCTCCCTGTTCAGCAGGGGGTCTACTTCTCCCTCTGCCTCTTCCCCCACCTATACTCTCTCTCTCTCTCTCTCTCTCTCTCTCAAATAAATAAATAAATAATATCTTTAATAGAAATAAATAATATTTTTTAGAAGACACAAAAACAAACAAGCATGGGGGATTAAAAAGTGAGACAAGTAAACCAAGAAACAGACTTTTCACTATAGAAAGCAAATGGATGGTTACCAGAGAGGAGGTGGGGATTGGAGGAAATTGGTGATGAGAATTAAGGAATGTACTTGCTGTGACAAGGGCAGGGTGTTACATGGAAGTGCTGAATCATTATAATGTACACCTGGAGCTAATATACACTGTATGTTAACTAACTATAATTTAAATAAAAACTTTAAAAAGTTCTTTTTAATTTTAAATAATATAAAAATAAAGTTAAAAAAAGAACCGAAAAAAGAGGGGGTGCACTTGACATAATGAGCATTGAGAAATATACAGAATTGTTGAATCACTATATAGTACATGTGAAACTCATATAACACTGTGTGTTAACTATACTAAATTATAAGTGTCTAAAGACAAAGAAGAAGAGTTACTGAAATTAAAAACCTAAAGTCCAGGATGCCTGGGTGGCTCAGAGGGTTGAGCACCCAACTCTTGGTAGGAGCTCAGGTCATAATCTTGGGAGCCTGAGATCACACCCCACATCAGGCTCTGTGCTCAGCACAGAGTCTGCTTGAGAATCTCTCTCTCCCTCTCCCTCTGCCCCTCTCCTCTCTCTCAAATAAATAAATAAATAAAATCAAGGGGGTGGGGAACCTAGTAGTCCAACTGTCTGTTGCCTACATTAACAGACTTAAAACAAAAAGTCACAGGAAAATTGACAATAAAGTAATCTCCCTATTGCTTTAAACTATTATATTATCCCGCCTTATTTTAGACTTTTGATCCATCTATCCCAATAATTCCACTTCTGCTGATTATATGTGGCCCAGTTTTTGATGTATTCTATTCCTCAGGTATCCTGTCACCCTGACATGTGAGTTCATGTTTCCTGGAGATATCAACTACTCAATGAAGGGATTTGGGGGTGGAGAGGGACAGGGTACAGGGAGTGTCAGTAGTCAAAGACAGGCCCCCACCTGGGTGGAAGTAGAAAGGGCCCCAAGAGAAAACTCCAGGCACCAAAGAGTCATTTGGATCACCTCTTTTCTCCCACCCCCTGGGCAAATCTTATGATTTTGCAATCATATTGTATTGTAAAATACATGTTGTATTGTAAAATCTTATGATTTTGATATACTTGCAAACACCAAGCCGCCTAGGGAGAATATGACATCTCTGGGTCAGGGTCTCTTAACCGGCCCCACAAAAGAATCACCTGAGGAGCTTTTGACAATCCTAAGGCCATGCTCTTACAATGAGAGATTCTGATTGGTTCACTGGTGTGGAATGAGGTCTGGGAAATGGATGTGTAAATTCCAATAATTCCAAAGTACAACCAAGGCTGAAAGGCATCTGGTGTCATCCATCAGTCCTAAGTGTATGAAGAAGTAAGCAGCCAAGGCAGTTGCCTGCAGTCCCTCCACACAGGTGTTCATCAAGTTTTTACCCAGCAGAGTCCAGCCCTGCTCTGCAAGCACCTGCATCTACTGTCTGGACTTATTTTCACTTAGGGGACTAACAATAATTGTCCCAAAGTCACATGTGTCCCAAAGCCACACTAATCCTATGCTCTGCCTTATGTCCCCAGCCACACTTCAACCCAGCCTAAGAGCCCAAACGCATCAGTAATCTCCCTCAAGTTTCCCTCTTGTTTGGGTTTTGTTTTTATTTTGCATTTTTGCCATTGCTGTTTAGTTTCTGAATTCCATGTTAACTTTAAGTTGCTCCAGAGTTGCTTTTTGAGAAAGGAGCCAGAAGCCCATGTTAGTTTGCCATCTGACAAAATCCCAAGCCTGAAGGCCAAGAGGTTGTTTGCTTTTGTGCTTTTTTTTTTTTAACATAAACCCAGAGGGAGTACAGGAAAACTGCTAGAAAGCAGAAATATAAGGGATAATTGCCCTAGCAGACCTCAGAAAGCCAAATCTTAAGCTAACAGTGGGAAAATCTAAGAACCAGTGAGATTCGCACTGCAGACGCCTTAAAAGGCTCAAAATTGGCAATATCAGCAACCTCTAGAACTGGAGAGGGAAGGAGAAGTGACTGCAATCCATGGGACTGGGCAAGAGCTGTCTGAGAAGCAGTAGGAGCCCTAGAGCCACTTCGCAAGTCCATACAGATGAGAAGCAACCCCTCAACAATGTGATGGAACCCTAGAGGTTTGGTCTCTGGAGGGGAGAAAGCAGAGTGTGGACTAGGAGCAGAGCAACACAGCTGAGGACATGGGCACCGGGAATAAACCAACATGAATACTCAATGTGCAAGCTGGGAGTGCCAGTCCTCTTTGCCCCTCAACTTCCAGAAATCTGCAGCCAGACTTCTACACTCCAGGCAAGAGACTAGCAACTTTCTCTCTAAGGAGTCTGATCAGCCGTTGAGGAATGATCTAGACTAATTCCAGGGTTCCCTAACAAACAGCCCACCTATAGCACCCTAGAGCAAAGCTCAAAATTGACACAGCCCACTCAGACAACTCTGTTGTCCTCATTTTTAATCATGAACAGAGAAGCTAGGGTGATAAGACATTTATGGAAAATCTCTAACATAGAAGGAGACCAAGATAAATAGGAGACAGTAAAAATAAATAAAGACATAAATAAAGAAATAAATAGGTAAGAGCAGCCTGAAGGAAAAAAACAAAATACAGAAAGAAGAAACTTTTTAAAATGTAACTATCATGCCTATAATCAGAGAAGTAAGAAAAGATATTATATCCAGGACATAAGAATGGATTTCTATTTATTTTCTCACAAGAATGGAGGAAGGCATTCAGATAAGGGAAAAAAAATACCTTAGAAATTAAAATGACAGCAAACAAAAGCTTCAAAAGGAATAAAATACTTAGGAATCTTATTTTATTTATTATACAATACTTAAGAGACAAAAAGACTTGTACATGGAAGTCTAGAAGATACTGATTTTTAAAAAATTATCTTTCAATAATGATGGGTTTATTTAATTTGTTTTACTTTATTAACATATAATGAATTATTTGTTTCAGGGTTACAGGTCTGTGATTCATCAGTCCTACACAATTCACAGCACTCACCACAGCACATACCCTCCCCCAAAGTCCATCACCCAGCCACCCAATCTCCCCCTCTCTCCAGCAACCCTCAGTTTATTTCCTGATATTAAGAGTCTCTTATGGCACTGACGAAAAATTTTAAAAGACATATATAAGTGGAAAGGCATCCCATGTTCATTGATCAGAAGACTCACATTATTAGATGTATAGGCAATAAGATGTACATCTACCCAAAGTGATGTGAAGATACAATACAATCTCTATCAGACACCCAACAGCAACTTTTTTCAGAAATAGAAACACCCATCCTAAAATCCATTCAGAATTACAAGGGACCCAGAATAGCCAAAACAATCATGAAAAGAAGAACAAAGTTGGAAGACTCACACATCCTGATTTCAAAACTTACTACAAAGCTACAATAATCAAAACCGTGTGGTACTGGCATAAGGACAAACATATAAAACAAGACACTAGAAGAGAGAAAGCCCAGAGATAAACCCTTATGTGTATAGTCTATAAATTTTTGACAAGGGTCATAAGACCATTCAATGGGGAAAGAACAGTTTTTCCAATAAATTGTGCTAGGAAAACTAGATATCTACATGCAAAGATACAAAGTTGAGCTGTTACCTAAACATACATAAAATTTAATGAAAATGGTTCAAACACTTCAACTTAAGAGCTTTATAAAAACTACAAAACTCAGAGAAAACCATTGGGGATAATCTTCATGGCACTGGACTTGACAATAATTTCTTGGATATGACACTAAAAGCATAGGCAACAAAAGAAAAAAAAAGATAAATTGGACTTTACCCAGATGAAAAACCTCTGTTCATCAAAGGCTAATTCTTCCAGAGGAAAAAAGGTAATCACAAAATGGAAGAAAAGATATGCAAATCACTATCTGATAAGAGATCTCTATCCAGAAAATATAAAGAACACCCAAGGCTTAACAGCAATAAAACAATGTAATTTAAAAATGGGCAAATGGCTTGAACAGGAATTTCTCCAGAAAAGATACACAAATGGCCAATAGCACATAAAAAATCATTAGTCATTAGGGAAATGCAAATCAAAAACCTCAATGACATATCACCTCACACCCATTAGGATGCTTGTTACCAAAAAAAATTAAAAGTAACAAGTGTTGGTGAAAATGTGCATTGCTAGTAGGGAAAACATTCTGATGCTTCCTCAAAAAGTTAAGCATTAAATTACCAGATGATTTAGCAATTCCACTCTTAGGTACACATCCAAAAGAATTGAAAGCAGAATCTCAAACAGATAATTGTATACCATGTTCATAACAGCACTACCACAATAACCAACAAGTGGGAACAAACCAAATATCCATTAACAGATGAATGATGGTATATACAGAAAATGAAATAACACTCACCCATCTAAAAAGAATGAAACTATGATACAGACCATAGTAAGAATGAACCTTGACCACTACACAAAGTGAAATAAGCCAGACAACAACAAACACTGTATGATTCTACTTATACAGGGTACCTAGAAAAGGCAAATTCCTAGAGACAGAAAGAATAAAGTTCACCAGGGACTGAGGTTGGAGGAAAACAAAAAGGAGGAGTTACTGCTTAATAAATACAGTTTCTGGGGGCACCTAGGTGGCTCAGTGGGTTAGGCCACTGCCTTCGGCTCGGGTCATGATCTCAGGGTCCTGGGATCGAGTCCCGCATCGGGCTCTCTGCTCAGCGGGGAGCCTGCTTCCCTCTCTCTCTCTCTGTCTGCCTCTCCGACTACTTGTGATTTCTCTCTGTCAAATAAATAAATAAAATCTTTTAAATAAATAAATAAATAGATAGATAGATACAGTTTCTGTTTGGGATGCTGAAAAAGTTCTGGAAGTAGGTATTGGTGATGTTCGCACAACATTCTAAGTGTACTTAATATCACTGAATTATACCCTGAAAAATGGTTAAGTGATTAAAATGGCAAATATATATATGTATATATAATACATATATGTATATATATATATATATATATATATATATATATATATATATATCCATAATAAAAACAAATGAATAAATAAGTAAATAAATAAGCCATGGCAGAAATTAAAAACTCAGTAGAGGGTTGAGAAATAAAATTAAGTAGGGGCACCTAACCTGCTCAGTTGGCAAACCATGTGCCTCTTGATCTCAGGGTTGTGAGTTCGAGCCCCACATTAGGCACAGAATCTATTTTAAAAATAACAATAATAAGGAAATCTCCAAGAAAATAAAGCAAAAGAACAGATAGAAAATGAGGAAGAGAAATGACAATATATATGGAAGGTCAATATTCAAATAACAGGAATTCCAGAAACAGAAAACAGGAAAAATGGTGTGGAGAAAGGGTGGATTTTTAATGAAATCATTCAAGAAAACTTGCCTAAATTGAAGGACTTGAATTTCTGTATTGAAAGAATCCACCAAATATGCAGCTCACTGGCTATAAATAGACCACACCAAGGTTTATTACTGAAATCTCAGAACCCAAAGGCAAGAGTTTCAATGAACTGAGCAACCCAGAACAGAATCTCCAAAGAATCAGCAGAAAGATGAAGAGCGGTTGGAGAGAAGTGTGAACTGTGGGATCCCATGTGCCACTCCAGTGCCTGGGGAGTGCCCAATACACAGTAGGCAGTGCAAGGGTTCTGTCTGCTGAATGCCTCAGGCACACAAAGTTCATAAGTGTTCGCAGGAAGGAGAGATCACAAACACTTGGAGGATGGATCATCTCAACAAACATTTTGAGTGACATTTAAAATAGATCTTATGTAATGGGTAGAATCTTAACAAGCACAGACTGGATAGCAATCAGAATGGAACATCATGGACCAAAACAGAGGCAATTCTGGGATCCTGATCAGTCCAGAATGGACTGAAGGGAAAAGAAATATGGGTGATGAAGCTAGCCAGGTGGCTTGGAAGTCACAGAGAAGAGTCCAGTCTTGGTAGCAGGCATATACCAGTGCCCACGGCTGCCATCTTAGCAGGAGAGGAGAGCATATTATTGCAAAGCAAGGATCCCCAGGTCCTATCCAAGTCACTCTGATTCCCAATTTCAGTATCCTGCCTTTTCTTACAGGTGTACTAATGTGTATGTACTTAATGACAATGAATTTAGGAGTACCCTGCTCATATTGCTGAATCAAGAGCCATGCCTGGGTACATGTGACAAATAGATGGTCCCCGCACTCAAGACACTCAGGTTCTTGTGGAGAAGAAAGGCATCTTTTTCCATCATTGAAGAGATGGAGGAAGATGGAGAGCCAAAAGGGAAACAGTCTCAGAGACTTAAAGTGTGTAACAGCTAAGCATTCTTGGCAGAGATGTTGGGACCCTGAGATTCCAAATGAACTGGCCACACTAAAAATGGAGCACTTAGTTGTAAATCCCTTACCAGGGATTCAGGAGGGAAGATGGCAGAGGAGTAGGAAACAAAAATATCATCAGGTCTCAGGAGTTCACCTAGATGGTTATCAAACCATTCTGGACACCTACAAGCTCAACAAGAGATAGAAGAGAAAAAGAGAAGCAATTCTAGGACCAGAAAATCAACCACCTTCTGGAAGGTAGGATGTGTGAAGTGAATCCAAAGCCACAGGAAGATAGACCACAGGGGACAGGGCTCGCTCCTGGCAAGCAATAGAGCAGTGGAGCACAAGATCAGAACATTTAGAAGTGTGTTCCACTGAGGGACTTCACTCCGGAGGCTAAGCGGGGGGTGGAGCCCTTGCAAGAATAGTGTGGTCTCAGGACCTGCAGGGACACAAAAAGACCAGGGTTGTCTAAGGGTGGCAAAGCTCCCAGGTATCAGAGCACAGAAGCCGGCAGCAGAGACGGAGCCAAGGAGTGCAGTCTTAGCTTGGGGTTACCGTAAACCATGACCCAAGGCACAGTCAAGCCACTGCTCTTCAAGCAGGGATCCAACAAGTGTCAGATCTGGAGAGACCCCCTCCTTCCTCCTCCAGGAGGACCAGCACAGGAGTGTGCAGCAGGAATCTGCTGGGTTTGGAGACTCCAAACAGGGCTGTGCACCAGAGATAGAAATGCTCAGTCACAAGCTGAGTGAGCTTGGAGCTCGGCTGGAGACCATGGAGATGGGAGGGATTGACTGCTTCTCTCTGAAGGCCCACTGAGGAGTGGGGCCTCGAACTCTGGGCTCCTCCTGGACTGGAGATTGAGAGGCCGCCATTTTCATTCCCATCCTCCAAAGCTGTACAGAAAGCGTCCAGGGAACAAAAGCTCCTGAGAGTGAACCTAGCAAATTACTTAGCCTGGCCCCTGCCAAGGGCGGTACAATTCCACCTCAGACAAAGACATTTGAGAATCACTGCAACAGACCCCTCCACCAGAAGATCAGCAAGAACATCCAGTCAAGACCAAGTTCATCGATCAGTGAGAACTGTGGAACTCCAGAGGTAGGAGAAAGCAACACATAGAATTCATGGCTTTTTTCACATGATCCTTTTGTCTTTCAAAGTTAAATTTTTTTAATTTTTTTTTCTTATTCTATTTTTAAAATTTTTCCTCTTTCCTATTTTAACATTTTTAAATATTTTATCTTACCAATACCTTTTTAAAAATCTTTTTAAATTTTCATTGTTATACTTTATCCCTTCATTGTATTTAACCTTATTTTGTGTGTGTGTATATAGGGGTTTTTTTTCTTTAAAATTTTGGGATACAATTTCTTCTAATAGATCAAAATATACCCTAAATATAGTAGGTGGCTTTGTTCTAGTCTCCAGCCTGATCACATTCTTTCTTCTTTTTTTTCTTTTTTCAATCAACTTCTTATCTTATCAATTCCTTTTTTAGAACCTTTTTTTAGTTTTCATCTTTACAGTCATATTCCATCCCTTCATTGTGTTTACCCTTATTATTGTATATATATATAAGTTTTCTATAAAATTTTGGGAGATAGTTTCTTCTATCAGACCAAAATACACCCAAAATCAAGTGTGTGTCTCTGTTCTATTCACCAGTCTAATAGATTTTTTTTCTTTTTTTTCTCCCTTTCTTCTCTCCCTGGTTTTGGGTCTCTTCTGATTTGGTTAGTGTATATTTTCCTGGAGTCATTGCTACCCTTTTAGTATTTTGTTCTTTCATTCATCTATTCTTATCTGAATAAAATGACAAGGCAGAAAAACTCACCACAATAAAAAAGAACAAGAGGTAGTACGAATGGCTAGGGACCTAATCAATATGGATATTAGTAATATGTCAGAACTAGAGCTCAGAATGATGATTATCAAGGTGCTAGATGGACTTGAAAAGAGCATGGAAGATATTAGAGAATCCCTTTCTAGAGAAATAAAAGAACAAAAATCTAACCAAGTTGAAATCCAAAAAGCTATTAATGAGGTCCAATCAAAAATGGAGGCTCTTACTGCTAGTATAAATGAGCCAGAAGAGATAATTAGTGATATAAAAGACCAAATGATGGAGAATAAAGAAGTTGAGCAAAAGACAGACAAACAATTACTAGACCATGAGCTGAGAATTCAAGAGATAAGTAATACCATAAGATGAAACATATTAGAATTATTGGGATCCCAGAAGAAGAAGAAAGAGAGAGGGGGCAGAGGGTATATTGGAGCAAATTATATAGAGAATTTCCCTAATTTAACAAAGGGAACAAGCATCAAAATCCAGGAGGCATGGAGAACCCCCCTCAAAATCAATAAAAATAGGTCCACACCCTGTCATCTAATAGTAAAACTTAGAAGTTTTAGTGTCAAAGAGAAAATCCTGAAAGCAGCCCAAGACAAGAAGTCTGTAACATACAATGGTAGAAATATTAGACTGGTGGTACACCTATCCACAGAAACCTGGCAGGCCAGAAAAGACTGGCATGATATATGCAGATCACAAAATGAGATAAATATGCAGCCAAGAATACTATCTGCAGCTAAGCTGTCATTGAAAATAGAAGGAGGGATAGAAAGCTTCCAGGACAAACAAAAATTAAAAGGATTTGCAAACACCAAACCAGCCCTACAGGAAATATTGAAAGGGGTCCTCTAAGTAAAGAGAGAGCCTAAAAGTAACAGACAAGAAAGGAACAGAGACAATATAGAGAAACAGTCAACTTACAGGCAATATGATGGCACTAAATTCATAACTTTTGATAATACCTTGAATGTAAATGGATAAATGCCCCCAATCAAAAGACGTTGGGTATCAGAATGGATAAAAAAAAAAAAAAAAAAAAAAGACCCATTGATATGCTGTCTATAAGAAACTCATTTGAGACCCAAAAACATCTCCAGATTTAAAGTGAGGGAGTGGAAAACAATTTACCATGCTAATGGACATCAAAAAAAGCTGGGGTAGAAATTCTTATATCAGATAAATTAGATTTGAATGCAAAAACCATAATAAGAGATGAGGAAGGACACTATGTCATACTTAAAGGGTCTTTCCAACAAGAATATCTAACAATTTTAAATATCTATGCCCCTAACATGGGAGCAACCAATTATATAAACCAATTAATAATAAAATCAAAGAAACACATCAACAATAATACAATAATAGTAGGGGACTTTAACACCCCCCTTATGGAAATGGACAAATCATCTAAGCAAGTGACCAGCAAGGAAACAAAGGCTTTAAATGACACATTGGACCAAGAGGACATCACATATATATTTGAAACATTCCATCCTAAAACAAGAGAATATACATTCTTCTCTAATATACGTGGAACATTCTCCAGAATAGATCACATCCTGGGCCACAAATCAAGTCTCAACTGGTACCAAAAGACTGGGATCATTCCCTGCATATTTTCAGACCACAATGCTCTGAAACTAGAACTCAGTCACAAGAGGAAAGTTGAAAAAAACCCAAATACATGGAGACTAAAAAGCATCCTACTAAAGAATGAATGGGTCAACCAGAAAATTAAAGAAGAATTTGTAAAATTCATGGAAACAAATGAAAATGAAAACACAACTGTTCAAAGTCTTTGGGACACAGCAAAGATGTCCTGAGAGAAAAGTATATAGCAATACAAGTCTTTCTCAACAAACAAGAAAGGTCTCAAATACACAACCTAACCCTACACCTAAAGGAGCTGGAGAAATAACATCAAAGAAAGCCTAAACCCAACAGGAGAAGAGAAATAATAAAGATCAGAGCAGAAATCAATGAAATAGAAACCAAAAGAACAGCAGAACAAATCAATGAAAACTAGGTGCTGGTTCTTTGAAAGAATTAATAAGATTGATAAACCCCTGGCCAGCCTTATCAAAAAGAAAAGAGAAAGGACCTAAATTAATAAAATCATGAATGAAAGAGGAGAGAGCACCACCAACACCAAAGACATACAAACAATTATAAGAACATATTATGAGCAACTATACACCAGCAAATTTAACAATCTGGAAGAAATGGATGCATTCCTAGAGACATATAAACTACCAAAACTGAACCAGAAAGAAATAGAAAACCTGAACAGACCCAGTGAGGAGATTGAAGCAGTCATAAAAAATCTCCCAATGAACAAGAGCTCAGGGCCAGCTTCCCAGGGGAATTCTACCAAACATTTAAAGAAGAATTAATACCTATTCTCCTGAAACTGTTGCAAAAAATAGAAATGGAAGGAAAACTTCCAAACATTACCTTGATCCTAAAACCAGACAAAGACCTCATCAAGAAGGACAATTACAGACTATATCCTTGATGAACACAGATGCAAAAATTCTCACCAAAATACTAGCCAATAGGATCCAACAGTACATTAAAAGGATTATTCATCACAACCAAGTGGGATTTATTCCTGGGTTGCAAAATCAATCAATGTGATACAATTCATTAATAAAAGAAAGAACAAGAACCATATGATACTCTCAATAGGTGCTGAAAAAGTATTTGACAAAGTACAGCATCCTTTCTTGATCAAAACTTTTTAAAGTGTAGGGATAGATGGTACATACCTCAATATCATCAAAGCCATCTATGGAAAACCCACAGCAAATATCATTCTCAATGGGGAAAAACTGAGAGTTTTCCCCCTAACATCAGGAACATAGCAACAATGTCCACTATTGCCACTGCTATTCAACATAGTACTAGAAGTCCTAGCCTTGGCAATCAGACAACAAAAAGAAATAAAAGGCATCCGAATCAGCAAAGAAGTCAAACTCTCACTCTTTGCAGATGATATGATACTTTATGTGGAAAACCCAAAAGACTCCACTCCAAAACTGCTAGAACTCATACAGGAATTCAGAAATCGTCAGGATATAAAATCAATGTACAGAAATCGTTGCATTTCTAACAACAAGAAGACAAAAGAAAGAGAAATTAATGAGTTGATCCCATTTACAATTGTACTCAAAACCATAAGATACCTAGGAGTAAACCTACCCAAAGAGGCAAAGAATCTATACTCAGAAAACTATAAAGTATTCATGAAAGAAATTGAGGAAGACACAAAGAAATGGAAAAATGTTCCATGCTCATGGATTGGAAGAACAAATATTGTTCTATCCTACCTAAAGCAATCTACACATTTAACATAATTTCCTATCAAAATACCATCAATTTTTTTCAAAGAAATAGAACAAATAATCCTAAATTTTATATGGAACCAAAAAAAATCCCACATAGCCAGAGGAATATTGAAAAAGAAAACCAAAGTTGGTGGCATCACAACTCCAGACTTCAAGATCTATTACAAAGCTGTCATCATCAAGACAATATGATACTGGCACAAAAACAGACACATAGTTCAGTGGAACAGAATAGAGAGCCCAGAAATGAACCCTCAACTCTATGATCAACTAATCTTCAACAAGGCAGGAAAGAATGTCCAATAGAGAAAATACAGTCTTTTCAACAAATGGTCTTGGGGAAATTGGACAGCCACATTCAGAAGAATGAAACTGGACCCTTTCCTTACACCACACACAAAAATAGACTCAAAATGGATGAAATACCTCAATGTAAGACAGGAATCCATCAAAATCCTTGAAGAAAACACAGGCAGCAACCTCTTTGACCTCAGCCACAGCAACTACTTCTTAGAAACATCACCAAAAGCAACTGAAGCAAGGGCAAAAATGAACTACTGGGACTTCATCAAGATCAAAATATTTTGCACAGCATAGGAAACAGTCAACAAAACCAAAAGACAACTAACAGAATAGGAGAAGATATTCACAAATGACATCAGATAAAGGGCTAGTATCCAAAATCTATAAAGAACTTACCAAACTCAACACCCAAAGAACAAATAATCCAATCAAGAAATGGGCAGAAGAAATGAACAGACATTTCTGCAAAGAAGACATCCAAATGGCTAACAGACACAAGAAAATGTGCTCAACATTACTCAGTATCAGGGAAATACAAACCAAAACAACAGTGAGATACTACCTCACACCAGTCAGAATGGCTAAAATTAACAAGTCAGGAAATGACAGAAGTTGGTGAGGATGCAGAGAAAGGGGAGCCCTCCTACACTGCTGGTGGGAATGCAAGGTAGTGCAGCCACTCTGGAAAACAGTATGGAGGTTCCTCAAAAAGTTGAAAATAGAGCTACTCTGCAACCCAGCAATCACACTACTGGGTATTTACCCTAAAGATACAAATGCAGTGATTCAAAGGGGCATGTGCACCCCAATGTTTATAGCTGCAATGTCCACAATAGCCAAACTATGGAAAGAACCTAGATGTCCGTCAACAGATGAATGGATAAAAAAGTGGTATGTATACACGATGGAATACTATGCAGCCATCAAAAGAAAGGAAATCTTGCCATTTGCAATGACGTGGATGGAACTAGAGGGTATTCTGCTGAGCGAAATAAGTCAATGAGAGAAAGACAATTATCATAGATCTCTCTGATATGAGGAATTTGAGAGGCAGGGCACAGGGAGGAGACATGAAGGGTAGGGAGGGGAAAAAATGACACAAGATGGGATTGGGAGGGAGAAAAACGATAAGAGACTCTTAATTTCATGAAACCAATTGAGGGTTGCTGGTGGATAGGGGTAGGGGGGTAGGGAGAGGGTGGTTGGTTTGTGGACATTGGGGAGGGTATGTGCTATGGTGAGTGCTGTGAAATGTGTAAGCCTGAAGATTTACAGACCTGTACCCCTCGGGCAAATAATACATTATATGTTAATTTAAAAAAAAAATTTAAATCCTTTATCAGGACTGGAGCTGTACTATGTATCATTCCTGGTTTCTGTTTTAAGAAATCCGGTAAACGGGGATGCCTGGGTGGCTCAATGAGTTAAGCATCTGCCTTCAGCTCAGGTCATGATCCCAGGATCCTGGGTTCTAGAGCCCCCAGTCAGGCTCCTTGCTCAGGAGAGAGCCTGCTTCTCCCTCTACCTGCAGCTCTCCCTATTTGTGCTCACCCTCTCTCTGGCAAAAAAATTAATTAATTAATTAATTAATTAATTAATTAAGAAAGGAAGAAAGAGGAGAGAAAAGAAAGGAAAGGAAAAGAAAAGAAAATTCAATACACTGGCAAAAGGGGAAAGAGGAGTCCTCCCTTCTCCTTCCAGGCAAAGAACTAAATCTTTTGCATTTTGTACCCCCTTTACGGGGCTCAGCACTCCCAAAGTGTTCATTGTGTGATAAACTCTGGGTGTTTCTGAAAATATGGACAGACTATAGACAATCTCAGGCATTATGCTAAGCTAAAGATACTGCAGCCTCTTCACTGTCAAAGATCAATTATAATCTATTAGTTCAACAATTTTCATCCCATCAAAATTAAAAAATAGATGGATTTTACATGACTAATGAGCTACTCTGCTCCACGGACTCATAATCTGCATTTTAAAGTATCTGTATTCACAAGCACAGGGTGAACTGAACCTCATTGGTGTTATTGTTTCTGACTTTCTAGTAATTAATGGGAATTTCTCAAATTGTCTGAATCGCTATTTAAATGATTTATATAATGGACCTTCAGAGTTGCTGTTACAATCTATCACATTGTAATGAAGTAACTTAGGTGTGTTTATTACCAATTTATAGCGAAAATGGCAGACTGGAGGTTATAAAACTTTTTTTCCTCCTGGTTTCCTTACCATTCTACCACTCTGTGATTGGAATAAATAGGACATATCTTAACCCATGAGACATTTGCAGTTTGAAGCCATAGATATTTTATTTGGGGCGCTGGCCAGTCCCTTGTGATTTATGACATTATTTCATTACAAATTGCTGTAAGGACAACCATCGCTCACCCACGAGGTGTTGTGCATTTACTCATAAATTTCCAGGAATGAGACAGTGTATGTGCCAGGAATGATAAAATACTGTTTACTTTTCCCTCCTCTGACTCTTAAAACAAAAGGATGTTTTAGGAAATGGGGTTTAGGAGTCCAGCCTGAGAAAGAGGCACTAGTCCATACCAGCATGTGCATATCTTAGGTGTAAGGCAAAGCGAGACATCCACTATCTCTGCCAAACTTTAAGAAGAGGAACAATATTTGTACTATCTCTGCATTAGTACAGTCAGAAATCTACAGTAATGGAGCCGAGTTTCTGCAGAAATATAAATCCTCTAGGGTTAAGACAAAGCCTTATTCAAATTTGGGATTCCCTAAGTCTATTAAGTTTAGCACCTAGCAAAAGATGGTTGTTCAATAAACTTGAAATTTGAGTTAATCTCTACAGGAGTTTAAATTGTGAAATAAATATTTGACAAATAAGAAATCTTTATTTGAAGGGTACATACAAGAAGGAGGTCTTGTGCAATTGTAAGGTATTTGTAACACGATTTGAGGTATTGAGCATAATGCCATCTTGCATTCTGTATCTTTTAATTTTCTTTCACATTTCTCAAATATTGTAAAAATGCAAAATGATGATTTTTCATCTGACTTGTTTTGAGAGACTATGAAGAAATAACCTTCTTAAAAATAAAGAATGCTTGGTAATAATTAACAAATACAGGTATTTCTTAATACGGCAAACTCAAATGTATGACATATGGATTCCCCTAGATTCTTGTGCATTAAAATTTTTAATAAAAAACATTTCAAGTTAGAATGATTGAGTTTTTCTAGTTGGTTATGTTACACAGAGATTCATCCAGGAATGTGAGACTCTCAAAGCATTTTTTTCCATTGAAGCATTAAATTTCTTACAATATATTCTTTCCTTTTGGGTTCATTTGTTGTCTTCCATCCAAAATATTTTACAAGTTTGTTTATCAGGACATCAAATTAAAACTCTTCTTTATCTTTGCATGTCTGAAAATGTCATTTTTTCCTTAATACATTTCCTTAATACATTTTAAAAATGTCATTTTTTCCTTAATACATCTCCTTAATACATTTACCTTAATACTTAATACATTTACCTAATTTGCATGTAACTCCTTTTATTTAGGTGAGTTTCAAAAATGTAAATGCTCATAACACCATAGTCAAGACACAAGGGTGCCTGGGTGGCTTAGTCAGGTAAGCATCAATTGATGTGTTCCTCAATTAATATGTGGATAAAAAAGATGTGAGATATATATATATATATAATGAAATACTAGTCATGCATAAAAAGGTATGAAATCTTGCCATTTGCCACAACAAGGATGGAGCTAAGAGTATAAAGCTAAGTGAAGTAGGTCAGTCAGAGTAAGACAAATACCCTATGATCTCACTCATACATGGTATTTAAGAAACTAAAACAAACAAGCATAGGGGGAAAAAGAGAGAGAGAGGCAAACCAAGAAACAGACTCTTAACTACAAGAACACACCGATGGTTATGGGAGGTAGAGGGCGATGGGTGAAACAGGTGATGGGGATGAAGGAGTATACCTGCTGGGATGAGCACTGGGTGATGTACAGTGCTCAACCACTCTATTATGCTGCATGTTAACCAATTTAAATAAAATTTTTTTTAATTTTTTAATTTTAAAATAATGTAAAAATAGAGGCACCTGGGTGGCTCAATCAATTGACTGTGGCTCTTGATGGCAGCTAAGGTCATAGTCTCAGGTTGTGAAACGGAGCCCCACATCAGGCTCCATGCTGGGCCTAAGATTCTGTCTGTCTCCCTGCCCCTCCCACCTCACCCTCCCCTCTCTCTTAAAAAAAAAAAAAAAAAAAGACACAGACATTTCCATTACCCCCCAAAGATTCATTGTGCCCCTTTGTACTCCATTCCCCATGTCAACCTCATCCCTAGGCAACCACAGATCTGTTTTATGTCACTACGGAGTATTTGACAGTACATACACTTTTGTATCAGATTTCTTTCATTCAGCATGACTTGAAAAACACATTCTGTATATTTGAATACTTTGTTCCTTTTTACTTCTATGTAATATTCCACATGAAGAATATATTACATATTATGTATCTACTCACTGATAATATTTGAGGTTATTTCCACATTGTGGCTATTGTGTTAAATCTGTCATCAACATTTTGTATAAATATTAATGTAAATATATGTTTTTGTTTCTTTGGGGTAAATACCTAAGAGTTGAATGCCTTGGCATATGATTATTTAAGCTTATGTTTAACTTTTAAGAAACTGCCAGATTTCCGAAGTGGTTGAATCATTTTGTATTCTCAGTTGCAGTTCATGAGAGGTCTACTCACATCCTTGTCAACACTTGGCATTGTCAGTCTTTAAATTTAGCTCTTCTGTAAGTAGTGGTTTCTCACTGTGGCTTGGTGGTGGTGGTTGGTTTTTTTGCATTTCCTTGATGACTACTCAGACTAAGCATCATTTCATATGTTCACCAACCACTCATTTATCTTCTTTTAAAAATTTTTTGTAAAAATAATTTTTTGTTTTGTATTGCATTGTCTTTTTTGTTATTGAATTGTAAGCATTCTTTATATATTCTGTATAGAAGCCTTTTAAAGACAAATGGGTAGCAAACATCTTTCTTCTTTTCTTTTTCTTAATGGTATTTTTACAGAGCAAGAGTTTTTCATTTTTATAAAGTTCAATTTATCAATTTTTTCATGATAATTTTATCTGTGTCCTTTCATGCTTATCTGTGTCCTTTCTGAGAAAGTTTTGTCTTTCCTAAATTCAAAAAGATTTTTCCCTATGTATTTTTTCCCATATTCTTCCAGTTTTGTAGTGTTAGCTTTTCTATTTTGTTTCATGTTAGGGTTTCATGTGGCTTTTGGTTTTGTCATTGTTGTTATTGTTTTAGGGTTTTTCATTTGTATTTTACACCTATTCTGAAAAGATAATTTACTAGGTGCAGAAATCTAGTTTGGCAGTTGTTTTCTCTCAGCACCTTTAAGATATTATTCCATCCTCTGGTATCTCATGTTCCTGATGAATAATCAGCTGTCAGTCTGATTGTTGTTGCTTTGTATGTGATCTATGTTTCTCTCAGATACCTTTTAACTTATATATTCTTACCTTTCTGTAGTTTCACTAACATGTATCTGGATGTGAGGGGTTTTTCCTCTCCTTAACAATTAAGATGTCCTTTTCACCCCAGGATTTGTGCCTACCTTTGGATCCATTATTTTTTCAAATATTGCTTCTCAGGGTGCCTGGATGGTTCAGTCAGTTAAGTGTCTGAATCTTGATCACAACTCAGATCTTGATCTCAGGGTTGTGCATTTAAGCCCTTTCGTTGGGCTCCATGCTGGGTGTGGAGCCTAATTAAAATTTTGTTCATGGGGCGCCTGGGTGGCTCAGTGGGTTAAGCCTCTGCCTTCAGCTCAGGTCATGATCCCAGGGTGCTGGGATCGAGCCCCACATCGGGCTCTCTGCTCAGTGGGGAGCCTGCTTCCTCCTCTCTCTCTGCCTCTCTGCCTACTTGTGATCTCTCTCTCTGTCCAATAAATAAATAAAATCTTTTTTTAAAAATTTGTTCATATATATGTGTATATATCTACATATATACACATATATTTTATATGTATATACACATATACTTTATATACATATACATACACAGATGTATTTTATACACACACACACACACACACACACACACACATTGCATCCCTTCCAGGTTTGCTGTAGTTTGTCAATTAGCAACAATTTATAATTTCCCGACTTGCCCTCTACATCCCTCTTATAATTCCTTTCATAGTTCATTTTTCTTTATTTCTCAATGTTGCATTCCACCTGCCTTGCAAATTTCTGGCTTCCATCTCACCTTCTTCTACTATATCCAGTTCAATATTTCATTTATAGGGACTGGTTTTTTATTTCAATGACTGTATTTTTCATTTCCAAGATTTCTGACTCATTTATATTTATACCCATTTTTCTTAATGTAATTGCCTATTTAATTCATGTTTTGTTTGTCGTTGCTCTTTTACCTTATCAAAGGTTGTAAATGTATTTATTTTAAAGTAAGTTTCAGATTCTTGTAGTTCTTTATAGTTTCCGGGTATGAGTTCTTCCAGTTTTGTTGGAGAGTTCACACTGCGTGGGAGTTGCCTACCTAACAGTCATTCCCTTCCTGCTTCTTTGCTAATAAAACCCAGTTTTATCTCGAGTAGCAATGCCTCCAGCCTATAGATCTGACAGGTCCAAGACGGTTGTGACTATTTGTTTCCCTTGGCCACACATTCAATTTCCCAGGCTCCCCTGGAATGAAGGGAGGCCATGTGACCCAGTTCTGTCTGACAAGGTATAATGGAGAGTCCGCTTGGGAGCTCCTGGGAAGGTAGGAATTACAGGATCCGGAGCTGCACCAGCCATCATACAACCGTAAAGCAACAAACGAGAAAACTAGCAGAAAAGACAAAGAGAGAGCTTGGATCCATGATGGCATTGTTGAGCTGCGAGACCATCCTGAGATAGCTTGCCTTCAGTTCTTATTATTAAAAAAGAAAATAAGCGTCCATATAGTGTAGGACACGATTATTTGCTGCTAAAATCATTCCAAACCAGTAGAGTAGTTGTTTCCCCTCCCATGGTGGTGGGATGCCTCAGCCTTGCTCCCAGGAGATCTGCAGCTCAGAAGTACAGCGCCACCTTCTGGGTGCTTGTTGTTCCTGACCCCAAGCCAGGATGAACCTGGTCCACCTCCCAGTCTTGCAGGAGCTGACTCCACCCTCTGCCATCGGTCTGAGTTGTTAAGGCTGAAACTCCACATGGGCTGGTTGAAAATCTCGAAGCTTCCAGTCACACTCCCAGCATGGGCTTCCTGACAAGCACACCAAGTAGGACTCACCACTCACCTACCCTTGCTTCCCTCCCACTTGGAATCCTCTATCCCAAATTTAATCCTTCTACCCCCTCCTCAGGCCTCCACACTCAGCTACTGCTACTGCTTTGGGGCTCTACTCCCCACCAGTCCTGGGAGGTTTCCCTCCTTCCCTTTAGCACAGCTATGCCGTTCTAACTTTTGTTTATAAGTCATTCCCGTATGTGTGAGACATAATTTTCCGCATTTATTCACTTTGACAAGTTGCCTGAAGTCCGCCCCAATGCATTTTTTTAAATTATTGTATTGTTGTATTTGGGATTCTTACAAATAGGCTTATTCTTATAAAAGCTTGGAATTGCTAAAACATATAAAAATAAAAATCAACATTACCCCACCACAACTGTTAACATTTTGATGTGTTTCTTTCTAGTCTTTTTTCTATGCATACTGATAAACGCATTGTTTTATAAGATAATGTAATAATACCCAGCATTATAACTTGCTTTTTTTCACTTAATATATTAGGGGCGCTCTCATATGTGTGTGTGTATATATATATATGTATTTGTATATAATGTTTATAAAATATATAAATACAGTCTATTAAATATATATGATAATCTATATGTCTCTGTATCCCATAAACCATAGACATCTACCATACTTTTCTTACTCCTCTATTATGGATATTTGTTGTTTTTCATTTGTACCTACTATACATACTGTAGCATCATAAATATTTCAATATTTCCTTAGGATAAAGTGCTAGAAATAGGATTACCAAGACAAAAGATATGAACATTTTTAAATATATATACACATTGCCAAAGCTCTCGCCCAACAAATGTTCATCCTCTCAAACTCTGAGTGTAATGCTGCTTTAAATTTGCCAATTTGATAGATAAAAAAGTCTCAGTGTTCTTTTAATTTACATTTCTTTGATACTCACAAGTTTGAATATTTTTCATATGTTAATTAGCCATTTGTCTTTCCTTTCAGTGCATCTTAAATAAGATTGTATTTACTTACAACTTTGCAAAAACAGTTATTTCACAAATCAAACCAAAACACCTGATTATGCATAGTAAGCGTATAAACCAGCCTCCAAAGAGTCCATGCTGGTGTCTATTTTATAAAGGATCTCCTGCTCATGCAAGTTGAAACATCTTCTTCATTGTATTTCAGGTCCAAATTATAATTAGGCTCTGTCTTTAGGTAAATCACAATCAAGGGAAAAGGAGTGGAGAGAAGATATGTATATAAACACAAGGGACCAAATTTTAGATATACAGAGATAGCTGTACCTCTGCAGATATAGATGTACACAAATGAGTGTATATTGGTCTACAAATAATTCATATATAATTAACCACAGGTGTGGATGATTTTTGATCTGAAAATTTCAATATAATTATATATTTTCATAATCTCTGGTCATGTGCAAACTTGTTTTCAAAATCTATTAAAACCCCAGTTGAGGGGTGCCGGTGTGGCTCAGTCGGACTCTTAGTTTTGGCTCAGGTCATGATCTCTGGGTCATGAGATCAGGCCCTACATTGGGCCCCACACGCTCAGCGTGGAGTCTGCTTTGAGATTCTTTCTCCCCCTCAACTGGCCCTCCCCGCTCTCTGGAAGAAAGAAAGAAAGAATTTTTTTTTTTTTTTAATGCAGTTGATATACCCATTTGAAAATTCTACCAGTCACTATTTTATTGCAAAAACTACAAGTCAGACCTAAGCTCTGTCTTCCAATGAGCTAAGGACAAGTGCTATGTGGTTAATCGTGAAGAATCCTCAATTCGTATTCTCAATAAAGCAACAGGCATTGAATACTGTTTATGGAAACTGAAATGCTAAAGCATTCAGGGAGGTCATTATAGGAAATGAATCTGATTGCAGGTTTTGAGAAGGTGGGGCGCTCTTCGGAGCAGAGGAGCAAGAAAGGCTTGATGTTCAGAAAGACAGGAGGCAGTGGTTATATGTAAGGGTTCAGGAGACCCACAGGGTTCAGATCCCTCTCCACCGTGCTCCCAGCATGTCCTCTACAGTAAGCACTTCATGGGCTCACTCCAGGATTTAACAGCACGCACAAAGTCATATGGTAGGGATTCAGAGTTGTACCTCTCAACATTATTACAATAACAGTGTAAGGATCACCAGGAGGCTGGACAGCGACACTGGTGGGAAACGTGGCAGGGATGGGGTAGAGCAGGTGAATGGGGTTCAGGACCACAGGAGGGCTACTGGGAGCTGCAGCCAAGCCTTGAGAACACAAAGTGGTCTTAGAGTAGTGCAGGAGGCAGGTAGGTTCCTTCAAGGTTCACGGGGCATGACATGATGAAAACAATTGAGAGACTCTATCACTCTAGTGAAAACAGCATGCCCGGAAGTGTTTTACCACATAATGAAAAATCGCCCGTCACTTTGCAGGGGACTGTGACCTCACAGGAGAAACAGGACCCGAGGGCCCAGCTCCAGGTGGGGAGCCAAACTCAGCCTGCTGCAGCAGACTGCCAAGGAGCCAGGGTCAGTTTGCTAAAATGTGTCTTTTATAGTGACTTATCAAAATTGAGGTATGCTGCGGAGCAGAGGCAGGAAATAGCCATAGTGGGGCTGAGTGCTTAGACCCAGGCCAGTACATTTCTGAATGCAGTGCTATGCTTTCACAAACAATCGGGCATTGCTGTCTTTGTCTGACTGAGGCTCTAGCTTCTCTGATGACACATATCTTCCTGCTCTACCAGGCACTCTGAGCTTCCCGGGGCCATCCCAGCATCACCATATTTCAAGACACCCAAGTCTACTAAATAATGTGCTGAGGGGAATAGTTTGAGTTAAAACACCTACAGTTGTAAGGCTTTTCAGAAGTCTGTGCCCCTCCCTCCAGGTAAGGAGAGAAACCCTGCTTATAAACACTCCCACCCAAGTCATAAACAAGCCCCCTATCTGCCACTTTATGTGAAGGTCTTATACTAATGCAGAGTTAGGGAAAATGCTCTCCCAGCTTTTGTTGGGTTCCTATTTGAAATGATTTTTAATTCCTTTCTTTCCTGGGGCTCCTGGGTGGCACAGTCAGTTAAGCACCTAACCTTGGTTTCGGCTCAGGTTGTGATCTCAGGGTCGTGAGACTGAGCTCCAGGCTCAGCGGGCAGTCTGCTTGGGATCCTCTCTCCTCTTCTGCCCCGCCCGCTTGTGAGCTCTCTCTCTCTCTCAAAAGAAATAAATAAATCTTTAATTCCTTTCTTTCCTCTTCTAATCTACTCCTTTTTGCCATTGCACATAACTGAATTATGTAAACATTCATGTTAACAGGCCAATTTCTTAACACACTTCTTTTTCTTCCTTTGATGGAGACCCAGAAAAATTATACCCCATAAGTGAAGATGAAAATTTGACCTAATATTTCAACCACTATTTTAAATGCATCTCTTGATCATTACCAAAATATCTCACTGAAGAATTAACCCAAAGAACATTATCCCTTTTTTTTTTCAATTTTAATCATTTGTTCTTGTACTTTAGTTAACACAGATTAATATAGTTGCTTCTTAAATAGGAAAGACTCATTACAGGATCAGAGAAGGAACTAGGTGTGACCTCGGTGTGAACACAAGGTAAATCTTGGAACCTTAGGTACCTGGTCTATAAGAGGACATCAATAATAGTAATACTTGTTTCTAGTATGAAACATCTAGCATGATTTTGGCAGAACTAATATTATATATATTATCTATTATACACATAACAAGTATTCTGTAACTTTACATGTAATATGCATTATTATGTATGTTATACAATGTAACAGAGAAAGAGAAGCTCATTGCCTAACATGCTGTAACATGCTCATTACCGTCACTGTCTCCTCCCTATTTTTTCATCACTGTGACATATTTTTTTGAAATAAGAATATGAGCCTTTTCATCAGAGAGCTTTGGAAATTCATGGTCTCTCTGGGGATCACCACCCCCCTCGGATCCCCACTACAGAAGTCCCCTCTGAACCTTAAGAAATACTTTCTGATGATGAGCCAGTAGTTGTGATCTCATAACAGTTTTAAATGGATCTGCCTCATTCACAAAAACAAGGGCTAGAACATGTAAAAGAATGGCTGGAGGCCCCAGCAGCCCATCTCCGAATTTCATACAGACCGCCGCTGATGCACAAATTCTTTCCTGGTTGGAGCCCACTCCCACTTTGTGTGATCTCTGCGCCTCCCTCAGGGATGGGCCCCAGCTCCCAGGGCAGTCAGGATCTGCTTTCGTGGTCCACTCTGGACCCACCATTTTAGCTCCACCTCACACTTCTCCCATGTACTGGTTCCAGTGTGTCCCCTCTTCTCTCACCCTGCAGCTACAGAAGTGCTGTATTCCCCCATTCCGCTCCTGTCCGTATAGGGGAGCCGACAGACATTCAGACACTTTGGGACAGTGTTAGGTGCGGATTGGCCAAATATCACATAAGACTGACGTCCACGAAGATCGAATCCAAGAGCGTCCTGGATGGTCTAGAACAAGGAGGGTTAGGGTCATCCTCAGAAGGGGGACAAGGGCAGGGTCAGAGCATGAAAGTGAAGTCACAGGGTGGTTAAGTGAAAAGTCAGCACCTAGGACCAAGAGTCTAGACCTGTACAAAACCAGAAAATGTCTTCAGCCAAAGAGACATACATGCCTTCAGCCAAAGATCCAGACCCAGCCCAACCCAAAGGTCTACTTCAGCAGAGAAGAACGGGTGATCCCAGGGAGTTCAAGTACATCCGCAGGTGGAAGACAGTCTGAAAGGAGATGGTCTGAGACTAGGCAGAGGATGCTCAGCCCTGCAGATGCTGGAGTCAGGACAAGAACCCGGATTCTGAGGCCCTGCCTGGGTCTCTGTTACTGGGCACAAAGCTGTAACTTGAGGACCAAGGACAGAGTGAGCCAGGTCTCCTCAAAGGCTCCTGCAGACAAAGGGACTGGTCAGAACTGAACACCAAGAGGCCAAACTGCACTTCCGCTTCTCGAGAGTCGGCTGCTCGAACAGGCGCCAGGCCCTGGCTCTGTGCCCTCGTCGGGACTGACATCCGCAGGTTGCGTGGGCTTCACTGACGAGCTCCCTCGGAGGGAGGCCCAGCATCCGCCCTGTCGGATGAAGCAAGGCTGGAAAGGCTGAGTAAATGCGGCCCGAAGCCTAGGAGCACCACGATTTCCCCACAGACTCTGCGTCTACCAGAGCAGGCGTCTCTGCCAGAGGCAGATGCTGTGGAAGGCTGCTGGGAAACCAGAGAAAGTTCCCAGGCCAGCGGCTGTCAGGGCGCCACACAAGCCCGTCTGTCAGAGCTGCAGGAATTCAGAGGTGGCCAACACTCCAGACTTCCCAGACCTCTCCTGGGGGTCTGGACCGATCAGAAACACGTTAGCAGCCTGGTAAGACCCAGACCATGATGGGCAGGGAAGGGAAAGTGGGTACTTCCAACCACAGCCAGTCTTGATGGTGGAGGGGACCACAGAATTTACTCGAAGGAACTGTTCTTTTTTCCCTTCCCAGAGCTGTCTACACCAGGTAAGAACGGTGCTAAATCACATGCTTTCAAGTGCCCATTCCTGGGCAGATCCTAATCTCTACTAGCCCAGTGCCTTCTCTGTGCCCTCCACAGCAGCCAAGGGTACACGAGCTCCCGCTCAGTGCTGCTTTCTTAGTTGGCTCTTACGCTTACCTGCTCTTGACTCCATGACCAATGGCAGCTAGATCTTTCACCTAGATGAATGGCTGCCATTTGTCCCATTCCCTCCATCTCTCGGGCTTCGACTGTACCAAACTTGCATCCAGCCTCTTAAGTAAAGTTAGATTTAACTTGTGTCTCCGCTCTTAAGGTTTTGACAAGTTGGCTGCCCTTGCTTGAACTTCTATCTCTGCAAATACAAGGTCTATTGGAAATCTGGACTTGTCACTTTTTCCCCCTGGGCAATCAACTATACAATCACAAGGAATGCTGGCTACTGCCATTACTGTTAACTCTGGGGACCAGACGCCATACAACTCTGCTGAATTTAAAAAAAAAAAAAAAAAAAAAAGACAGAAGAAAAAGACTCATAAGTTAAGAAGCTGCCAGGATTTCAGGTATAGCCTTCAGGAGCCCAGTCCTGCTGAGCCACTGACATCTAAAACACTTGGGTCTTAAAAGAGACATAAAGACTATTAGCATTATCAGCAAAAGCACTTGGGCCAACTCTGTATTTGTATTCCTCAACCCAAATTCCTTTGAAAATGAAAGTAAAAAATGAAGCGATACTCCTCATCATTTCCTCCAGACCTTGCAGTCTGTGTTAAAGAAAATCTGCTGACTCTGCTGACCTTCACGAGGGTGCCGTGGGGGCGAGGAGAGGGGGGTGCTTGCATCTGGGGCGGCTAGGGGTCCTAATAGCCGAACTTGGCCTGCACTTTCGATATTTTCTTTCAAACTTGCCTTTTTGCTGCTGCAGCTGGGCTCGTCAGCTTTCAGTACTAATGGGTTGTGATGGGGTGTCAGGGGAAGTCAACAATCAATGCTCGGGAAAAAAACGGTGGAGGTACAGGGGCCCATCACCGCTGACATGGCCAGGAGACGAAGTACAACGGCCTTCTTTTGCAGAGAAAGAGACGACGCATTCTGCGCTGTGTTTTGCTTTTAAGATTTAGTATGGATTTTTAATCCTTTGATGACTGGCCGGTCTGCTCGTTCCCACTTTAAACTTGCCTATCAAAAACGTATATTCTGGTTTTTAAATAACCACTTTAAGATACAGTTAAAATTGTAATTCACACTGTGGGTCGCTGTTATTTCTTGCAGGAAGATAAAACAAGATAGGGAGATGTCTGCAGAAACAGAGGCAACAAAGACATGGTGGGAAAAGACTGCGGCCACCTTGCAAAGCAGGCCGCTGTCAGGAGAAGCTCATTCTGGCCCCAGTGCTGGGGGACATGAGAATGCCATTTCAGGAACACTCAGCGTGAGGATGCTAATGCAAAAACATTAGCACCTGATTGCAGTTTGCATCCAGGGCTAGGAAGCTCCCTGGAAAGGTTTTCTACTCATAATCCAGGTGAACCCAATTATGACATCTGCATCGGATCATTTTTTACTTTTCATTTTAACTTTGTTTTTATATGTAAAATAGGATTTGCGACATGTGTCGTCCTCCTCGAGTCACAGAGCCCACCGGCCGTGGGGGAGGTGACTTAATCAACAAGCAATTGCAGCATCACCCATGAGAGCAAAGAATTTGCTAAATGATTGTTCACTGGACCTATTTTCAGGAGTCATATTTACACCATGACCCCAAGGAGCCAGCAAGGAGAAATATTCTGAGAAATTTTGTGCGATTCAGAGTCAAACTCAGAGTCACTTCCTGATGTATTCACCTTGTAAACCCAATTCCACATGACTCAGGTTTTCTTTGTAAAAAGTCCATCTGTATTCACCTTTCTTTGTAAAATTGAAAAATTTAGTTACAAGGAAAAATACGGACAGAAGGAATCTGACGTGGTCGTGAGACGAAAAGAAGCCTCGCTAATCCCACATCCCTACCTGAGCCACTCTTCCTTCCTGCACCGTGCTTCACAATCCTACGTGGCCCAATTAGTACTTTCAACGGCAGCCTTTCTATATTATCAGCATGTTAATAAACATACAGCATTTTAATAATTGGAGGAAAATAACATAAGCTTAATCTTTAAAAAAACCACCATCCACCAGGAAGATGGAGTAGACAGTTTCCTAATCCTCCTGCTAATTACAACTAAAAATCCTGGATGGCACAAGAACTTCTTTTTTTTTTTTTTTTTTAATTTATTTATCAGAGAGAGAGAGGGGGAGAGAGCGAGCACAGGCAGACGGAATAGCAGGCAGAGGCAGAGGGAGAAGCAGGCTCCCCGCCGAGCAAAGAGCCCGATGTGGGACTCGATCCCAGGACGCTGGGATCATGACCCGAGCGGAAGGCAGCTGCTTAACCAACTGAGCCACCCAGGCGTTCCGGTACAAGTACTTCTATTTCTATTTATGTCTTTATAAATTAACAAACATATTATTAATACATGATGTATATTCTTTCTACATATAATTTATGTATAAATATATAATTTGGGTTTTTTTTTCTTTAGAGAAAGCACATGTGTGGTATGGGGAGGGGAAGAGGGAGAGAGAGAGAATCTTTTTTTTTTCTAAGGTTTTATTTATTTATCTGAGAGAGAGAGAGAGAGAGCCCCCGGGGAGGAGCAGAGGGGATAAGGGACAAGCAGACTCCGCAGTACTCTCCAACCAAAAGATCAGGAAAGGGGCAGCTCCACAAGACAGAAAGCATTTGAATAATGGCTACTCTACTCCCACCAAACACCACAGGAAACATTCTGTGGAAAGGCAGAGTGGGAGCCTACAGTTCTACCCTCTTGAGCCTGTGAAAAGGCTCTGCAACACTTGCATTTGGGTCCCATTAGAGAATACCAAATAAGGAGCCAAGACATTCATCCCCACCAACTGATAGTCAAATCCCCCACCCATGCTCCATCCAGTGGTACCAGTGGAGTCTGCAAGGGGAGCCAGAACTCCACCCCAGCTCCTCCTGTGCAGTGTCAGAGAAAACCGGCAAAAGTAAGAGGTTTAAATAAGTCCCAAGGTCTCCTACAAGTATGTCCTGGTGTCAACTGAAAATAATTCATCATCGTTAAAACCAGGGTAACCTTAAATTGAATGAAAAAAAGACAATTAATAGATACCAACATCGAGATGACAGAGATATTCGAATTATCTGACAACAATTTTAAAGCAGCCATGTTAAAAATGTTTCAACAAACAATTATCATCATGCCTGAAACAAATGAGAAAATGGAAAGTCTCAATGCAGATAAGATGGAAATACTCAATACAGATAAGAAAGGAACACAACTCCACACACACAAATTTGACACCTTAGAGGACACGGACCACTTCCTCAAAAAAAAAAAGAAGAAGAAAAAAAAACCTACCACAACTCACTCAGCATTAAGTGATGATTTTAAGAGCCCTCTAACTATTCACGAAATTGAATTCGTAATTTTTAAATTCCCAAAAAGAAATGTCAAGACCCAGATGGTTTCACTGGATAATTGTACTAAATATTAAGTAAGAGTTAACACCAACATCACACCATCTCTTTCAGAAAACAAAAGAGAAGGAAACACTCCCAACTGAGTTTATAATACCAGCCTTACCCAAATACTAAAGCAAAAAGAAGACAGTACAAAAAAAAGCAAACCACAAACCAGTAATCCCTCATGAATATAGATGTGAAAGTCCTTAAAAAAAAAAAAAAAACTAGCAAATAGAATTGAGCAATATATAAAAGAATGTATAATCATGACCAACAGGGGCTGGTTCAATGTTTAAAAATCAATCAGTGTAATCCACCATATTAACAGACTAAAGGAGAAAAATCACATAATCATATCAATTGATGCAGAAAAAAAGCATTTGGAAAAACTCTACATCCATTCATAAACTTTTAGGAAAAAAGCATTCTACCATGCTTCTATGATCAATTCTTTTCCTCCTCTTATGGGTATGATCTTGGGCAAATTACTTAATCTGTCTGAGCTTTAATTTCCTCATCTGAAAAAAAGGGGGGGATGATGTTATCTACCTTACTGAGCTGCTGGGTGAATTATTATTTTATACACTAATTATTAGTATTTGAAAACACACTTGTTGAACAATGTTTTATGGAATGGCTTTTTCCTGGTTTTGTGCACTCTGAGCTTTAGAACGTGGCCTGCAAAGTTGGATAAGACCCTCTTAGTTCAAGTATCTACCTACGATAATATCTAAAAGTGCCCTTTAACTTAGAACATTATAGATGACCCACAAACTCATGTTGTGCCTAAAGAAAGTGAAAACAAGTATCTTGTCTATTTCACTGCTCTGTTAATTTAGGCAACATTCTATATAAAGAACTAGAATTGTCTTATAAGGATGGTCTGATACAACTTCTAATCACTCCTCGATAAGGTATCAGTGAAAATCTTTAAGCAACATAGGTAAAATGAACAATAATAACAGCACTGATAAAAGGAACTCTTTTGGTCTGATCCACAATTCCCTCTTCCCTGCATTTTCCAAATTCTGCTAATCCTCTGCTGTAGGTTGAATGCAGTTCCTTTCCCATGGCAAGTTGGTCAGGGGTAGACTCCTCCTTGTCTCATTGCCCTAAATACTATTTGCAGGAAAGTGTTGGTCTTTGCAAATGTGCTTGCTACATGCATATTTAAATACTGATTAATGACGTCACTTCTACAAAGCCTGGGTCATCCTCCAACATACATCACAAAAACCTTACTGATGCAGGACAGCGCCCCTTCTGTCTGGCTTAGGGTGCCCCAGGCCTGCTCTGGAATCCCAGTGTTCTAGGGGTTCTGGTCTACCATCTCTGGGGTCCACCCCTGGCTTCTCCACAGCAGGGCAGCCAGAGGAGGGGCCAATACTGCAGTGTTGAGAGGAAGAAACTCTGTTTGGGGTCCGAGCTAAAAATGGATCTCACCGCCCCTCTTGAACCACAACATCTATATCTTGACATTTTGTGTATTATGATTAAATGTCTTCCCAAGTTGCCTGAGTTCAGAAGATTTACTATGTAGTCATTTTAGGCTTATCATTGCACAGGCCATAAATGCTCAACAAATACTGAATGACTAAATAAATATCTTTTGGCATTGCAGGCCAGGCTGACCTGAGAGGACACATGTACACACATACACACACACACACACACACACACACACACACACACGCACTCACTCCAAACACATGAAAATGCTAGATAAACTTTTTTCTTTTTAACACAAAGTCAAAAGCAAGGGAAGGAAATCCCCAGATGTCAGAAATGAGGAACAACTCAAAGAAAACAGAGTGCAAGCTGAAGCCAAACATATGACCATGATTTGTAAACAGATATAGTCCTAGTAGTCTAGGGACTAAGCTTTTTTTTTCTCACTTATTTTTGAATTTTCAGGTTTCTAGTTAAATTCTCGTCAGGAGCAGAATTACATACAACACCCAGTGCTCATCACAAGTGCCCTCTTTGGTACCCATCCCCCATCTAGCCCATCCCCCACCACCCCCCATCAAGTCTCTCTTATGGTCTTGCCTCCCTCTCTTTTTCTTTCCTACATGTTCATCTGTTTGTTTCTTAAATTCCACATATGAATGAAACCGTATGGTATTTGTCTTCCACTGAGTGACTTATTTGGCTTAGCAAAACACACTCTAGCTCTATCCACATCATTGCAAGTGACTAGACTACATTCTTTTTGATGGCTGAGTAATATTCTATCGAAGACATCCACCACAGCTTCTTTATTCATTCATCAGTTGATGGAAATGTATAATTCCACTGATATATGATATCTAGAGTAGTCAAATGCATAAAATGGAAATGTTGATTTCCATGGAAATGTATGATTCCACTGATATATGATATCTAGAGTAGTCAAATGCATAAAAACAGAAAGTAGAATGGTAGTTGTCAGGAGCGAGAGGGAGGGGGAAATGGGGGATCATTCTTTAATTGGCATAGAGTGTTAGTTTTGCAGTATGAGAAAGGTTCTGGAGATCGGTTGCACAACATTGTGAATATACCTAACACTACTAAACTGTACCCTTAAATGGTTATATTGGTAAATGTTTTTTGTATCTTTCCATAATTAAAAATCAGAGGGGGAAGAAAAGCATATATCTCTCTCAAAAAGATAGAAGATTATCAAGAAGCCATAACGAAAGAATAGAAAAGTAAGGGAGTTATGGCAGGGGGGAGAGGCATGATATTAAAAAAAATAAAAAGGAATTCTAAAAATAAACAAATATGCTGTCATTATAATTTCCTAAAAAGAATCATTAGATGGTTAAACATGGGTCTGATTGATACTGCTCTTGAATCCAGAGCAAGGAAAAAAGCAACATGTTTTATTCAGACCTACACCTTTAACCTGCTAATTACATGATTTATGAGCCATGATGCAATCCCCATTCTACGGCCAGAAACAAAATAACAGCAGGCATCCCTCCTGTTCATCTTCAAATGGTCAAACTTTGAGTCAGGCACTGTACTAAGCCCTGAAGGTGCAGTTAGGAGCAAAACAGGCAAGTTCCTTCTCCTCCTGGTTCTTGTTATCTCATACTTTGTTGTCTGCAAAACATCCAGTAGGCGTAAATATACTCATTTCAGATATTTTGGTACGTATGATGAAAAAATGAGTATAGAACAATAACAGAGAGTAAGAGGACCTGGGTTGTGGGGGGGGAGGGGGCTACCTTAGATTGGGTGTTCAGAAAAGGCCTCTCTACAGAGGTGGCATTTACGCGGAGTCTGAACAAGAAGGTACCAACCAGGCCAAGATCGGAGAGAAAGGCAATGTAAGGACAAAGCTCTGACACAAGAAAGAAGCAAAAGCCTTTGGATTACCACTTAAAAACAGACCCAGGTAGAAAGAAAGGATAATGATGTTTCCCATCAAACACAGCAACGGAAATGCCATGGTCCCGACCCATCCAGCAACTCACGTTGCCAGATCGCAGTTGGTTCCCGTAAAGTTCAAGTTGTAACTGAGTTCTAGGATGGGGTCTGTGTGGGAGAACCAGAGCCAGGCCCTGCGCCTCAGTCAGAGCGAACACGGCCTACAAACAGCCCTACAAACACATTCTCTCCCAAGCCCACGGGTGACTTGGACACTACACACTGCCCCTGTCTGACCCAGAGAATGAATGAATTGAGCAGCCTGCTAGACATCTGGGACACTTAAAGCTTCGTCCATGTCCTACAGCAAAGGTAGCAACCTTTCTCTGCAAAGAATCAGATAGTAAACAGCTTGGGTTTTGAAAATCGTACCAACTCTGCTGCAACTGCTCAATCCTGTCATTGTGGCGCAGAAGTGGCCGCAGATAATACAGGAGCGAATGTGTGTGGCTTGCTCTAATAACACTGCATTTGGACAAAACAGGCAGCAGTGTGCCAACCCCTCTTCTAAAACAATGATCTCCAAAGGTCTCAAATCCAAAATGAACCATAGGGCATGGGAAAAAGTATCAGGACTTTCAATTGTGTTTTTTAGCACCAAAAAGAAAGAGAGAGAAAGAGAGAGATGGAGAGAGGGAGACAGAGGGAGGGAGAGGAAGGAAGGAAGGAAGGAAGGAAAAGAAATTAACCTGTTAGTATTTAGTATAAAGGACATGGTGCCTTCAGCCAGTCATGTTCATAGATGCTCACATGCAGAAAGCAAGGGACTGTGGGCAACAAGGGGTGTCCCTGTGCAGCAGTGTAGGCAGTGGATCCTCACCCTTTCAGTGTTTTGTAATAAATACATTACAGTTTGTCACACTCACAAAACGGGCAAGCGGCTTGAAGGATTTCAACCAAAAAACCCTCAGATGGAAGACAATACCAGTAACCCATGCGCAAAGGAGCAACTCGAAAATGGCAAAACCAGCTTTGCTCCTTCCTAGTACAAACATGCTGGTCACACAGAAGACACCAAGGATCCCAGTTCCCATCTGCAAAGCAACCCAGAAAGACAGTGCAGTCTGTATTGTTATCATTGTTGTGTAACAAATCACCCCAAAACACGGGGACAGAAAACAACAATAAACAGCATCTCACACGAGTTCTGTGGTCAGAAATTCAGGTGCCACTTAGCCAAGTGATTCTGGCTTTGGGTCACCCCTAAGATTGTAGTCAGGACGCCGGCCAGAATGCCGTCATCTGAAGGCTCCATTCGGGCTGGAAGATTGGCTTCCTAGATGGCTCACTCACATGGCCAGAAAGGTGGTGCTGGCTGAGGGGAGGGGTCTCCTCACTCCGTGCACCTCTCTATGAGGCTGCTTGAGTGTCCCCAAAACCCAGCAGCTGGCTGCCCCCAGATGGAGGGAATCCAAGATAGCAAGGCAAAAAGTGGCCAAATCTCTTATAGTCCCACCTCAGAAGTCTTACACCATCACCTTCACCACAGCCTAGGGGTCACATAGATCCAGGCCTGAGGCAGGTCTGAATACCAGTTGGCCAGGATCACAGGGTTGGGGGGCCACCTTGGCGGCCAGCCTCCACAGTCCGTCCTCTGACCCCCAGTGACTGATGTCCCCCCCTGCCCCGGGACATAATCAATCCCCCCGGTGGAGAGAGCAACTTCCCTCACACCTCCCCTTTTGTTCTACTCAGGCTGCCCACAACTCTGAGGAGACCCTCCCCCCAGCGGCAAGGTCGATCTGCGCTACTCAAGTCTACCAATTCAAGATCTTTCATTTTTTGTTTTTTTCAGCATTATTGAAGGATCATTGACAAAACTGTACAATATTTAAAGCGCACAACACGATGATTTCATAAACCTGGTTCTCAGGAGTTTGGTCGTGTACATCTTGCCTGCGGGCATCTTGCCCACAGCATGACCACAGCAAAACGAATTGGTCATAACGCAAGTTCGCCATAAAAGATAAAAAAAAGTAGTCGGCAGTTTGGTTTCATTTCTCACTAACAAATCAACTACCTTCAGCAGAGTTAATGTATTGGAGCTAGGCTATCAGTTTGGTTTCATTTCTCCACTGATGAAGTTCCCATTTTTATATTCCATAAATCTTAGCCATCCCTCATAATGGTCTACACGGCGACAAGTAGACATGGTGGTCTCGAACAGTGGATGATAACACCTACGTATATTGACTTGATAGAAAATACAGTGATAAAACACACTAGAAGTGTGAAGTAAGAGCGTGTGAAGCCAGATTGCCTGCTACGCTCTCCCAGAAAATGATAGCGTATCAGTGACAATGATAACAAAGCTCAGTTACAAATGCATTACAGCATTAGCATTTCTTCAACATTTTCCACAGAACTTTGGAACCATCTATCAATGGACATATGACAATATGCCAAGAATGAACAACATAGAAGCCTTTCACAATGTAACACAGAGATGGGTTATAAATACGTATCCTGGTATTTGGAAAACCGATACCTCTCTTAATGAAAGAAGAAATTAATAATTCATTTTATTCATGTTTTCCTGTTTCATTATGGCCTTTTTAATATCCCTCTTTTATTTTGCATTGTGTAATTTTTAAGGCAAAATTGCCTTGTGGCCAATTAATTACACAAAGAGGTCTACGGTGGGGATGTCTACTGGACACAAGTAGAGTATGTATCAGGAAAGGACTCCTCATGTCAAGTGAATCAACACATGTAACACCTCACATATTTACCTTTTTTTTCCTTAGGGAGAACCTTTAAGCTCTGTTTTCTTTGCAAATTTCAATTGTACAATACAATGTTATCAGCTATCGTCACCATGTTACACATTAGATTTTCAGGCCATATTCATTTTATAACTGAAGATTTTATACTCTTGTAGCAAGATCTCCCTGTTTCTGCCCCCAAATCACATGTTAATCTCATCTAGAAACACCCTCACAAACCCAACTGAAATAACGTATAACCAGATAGCTGGGCATTCTATGTCACCGTCAAGTTGTCACCTAAAAGTTTCCATCACAACCATTAAGAGGAGGTCAAATAAATTTACATTTCAAATATTTGTTGTTTCACATTTCCCATCCTCGTCCTATTCAGTTTGTAGTCTTGCCAGTGCTTCACGATGCACGCACGATATAATTATGTGTAAGTGTGCGTGTGGGTGTGTATATCTCACATTCATGGGCGCTGTGTGCGCACAGCATTCTTTTCAGGAGGCAGAGGCATGAACTCAAAAGTTGGGAGACAACTGGTTTGGAGAGCCTGAAAGTGAAAAGAAGTGCTCACCCATTCTGAGCTTCTATTTTCAGTAATCATTTGTGGGGGCATCTGTCTGGCGGTTGGTAAGTCGTATCAAAATGCCGTCACCAGCTTGACTGCCTTATGAGAAGTGGGATAAAATGATGTGGTTTGGAGGGGAAGTAAATGTAAAAGTCACACCGAGCACGAAGAGGGGGTAGCTGTGGCAAGCAGTTAGCCTGTTGTTGAAGAGGAACAGAATATTTAGAATCAAGGACAAATTTCCCTTTTAAAAAGCCAGGAAATATATGATCCATGTGAAGATTAAAGCAATGAATACCTAAGACAAGTACCTAGGGAAGATTTTAAGGGGAAAAGAAAAAAGCTTTTCCATTTCAGTAAAAACTGTGTCTTATATTTAAAAAGGAGGGGGGGAGCATAGAGATTTGGTAAGAAGGGAAGGAGGGAGGCGGAGACATGAATATCTACCGCCATTGGCTGCCGGCTACTTATTCAAAATACTCTACTCCCTTCTCCTTTTCTGCTTCCTCCCATTGGAACTTTCTTTTAACAGAATCAAAAATCGCAAGAATGAGCACGCTGCAATCATTTGCCAGCAGAGCCCTCCACTGCAGAGCTCAAGCCAACACTTACATCTAGTCCCCGCAGACACACTGAGAGCCCTAGTCTCATGATTCAGACTGAGTTAGCCATAGTGGACCAATGTAGAATGTCCCAATCGAATTGTTCCTCCATGGGCCATCTTCCCATACCCTGGACCCCAATGCCCACAGCTAATCATAGAGGTACTTACACGCACATCGTGCAATGTCATGTAAGACATAGGTTAGCCCCAAACTGTCTGCACAATTTCTTAATTATGTTGTTATTATTAAGAATTATAGTCTTGGGATAATTGCGTGGCTTAGTTAAGCATCTGACTCGATTTCAGCTCAAGTTGTGATCTCAGGGTCGTGGGATTGATCCTCTGAGAGCTCCATGCGCAGCAGAGTCTGCTTCAGATTCTCTCCCTCTCCTTTTCCACCCCCCCACCCTCTCTCGCAAATAAAAAAATAAATCTTTTTTTTTTTTTAAGAAAAAAAGAAAGAAAGATAGAAATTATAGTCTTGGCCATGAGTAGCATCTACCATTGATTAAGCCCCTTTTTTGAGCCAGATGCTGTGTGTGTCTGATTTTCACACACTGTGTCATTTCATCCTTCCAGCAACCCTAGGTGGGAGATGCACCTACTCTTCAGCACTTTCTAGAAGAAACCAAGGCTTAAGTAATGTACCACAGGCCAAATCCGTGGCAGAGGCAGATGGTGACTTCAGAGACTACCCCTTCCACTACTATACCAACAGTTCTCAGACTTTGGTGTGTATAAATGCAGAGGGCTAGACCCTGTTGCAAAGATTCTGACTCAGAAGGCCTGAGGAATGCCCTAGGAAGTTGCTTTTTTCTTAAAACACCCCAAATAACGCTAATTTACAATGTTAGTAGCTTTCTGGGACACACATTATACTGTATTATAAAGATCTCTTAAACTGGCATTTCACTCTAACCAAACAAACTGAACTACATCTCAGATCTTAAAGGTTACTGTCTAAGTAACTCTCCTCTCTGAGGTTATGAATTAAGGGAGAGGAACACAAACACACACACGTTCAGACTCCCCACACTAAAACACCAGAGGCTGTGATTTGCATTACAAAATTATTCTTCAGCTTACAAAAAGGTTCTTTGCGGTGAGAAATTTCCAAAACAAGATGCCATACCACACTGCCCATAAACTGAACAAAATTGGTCACTAAAACTGAAAAAGAAAATTAAGAGAATTCTCAATGCATAGAAAACCACAGACCAGTGAATATCTTTTTATTTTTATTATTTTTATATTTACTTTATAAATATATTTATACACTTTTATATTATTTAAATATAAATATAAATTAAATATTTTTATATTTTTATATTTATTATTTATTTTATATTTACTTTATATTTCAGTTTTGTCTCCCGTATATTTTTCTTCAACATCTACTGCTTGTGCCACAAATCTGCTCCTGACGGGAAGTTTACAAAAAAGCTAGTAAACTATAACCAAGCAATTATTTTTTAAAGCACTCAAAAGGAACCAATCTGGGGGCACCTGGGTGGCTCAGTCAGTTAAGTGTTTGGCTCTTGATTTCTGCTTGGGTCATGGTCTAAGGGTCATGGGATCCAGAGCATCCCCCCACCCCGACCAGGCTTTGTGCTGGGCCTGGAGCCCACTTGAGACTCTCCCTCTCTCTCTGCCTCTCCCTTCGGCCCCCACACACACTCACTCCCTCTCTCACTTTCAAATAAATAAATAAATAAATAAATAAAGCCAATCATGTCACATTTGACAACCTGATCTTTCTGAGGACTTTTTTGCTTGTGATTTTATATTATACTTATAGGGCCTAGTCATACCTTCTGCCAGTAAAGTTGTCCCTGGCTCATAGGATATTACTGGCCCTGTCTCCTTATCACGGGTCTGTTTTGGACAGAGCATCAGGACTTCCAAGTAAACCACCTTTTGAATAAGTTTGTGAACAACTAGCCTAGCTCTCCCTTCTTTTTAAGATTTATTTATTTATTTATTTATTTGAGAAGTTGCTTTATTTATTTATTTATTTGAGAGCACAAGAAGAGGGAGGAGCAGGGAGAAAATCCTCTAGCGGACTCCCCACTGAGCGTGGCACGCCAAAGGGGGCTCGATCCCAGGACCCGGAGGTCATGACCTGCTCTGAAATCAAGAGTCAGTTGCCCAATCATTGGAGCCATCTGGCTGCCCCTAGCCTAGCTCCCTTTACATATGATTCTATTTGCACCATTTCAATTATATACTTCCCAGAAACACATTTATTATGTAATACAGTATGTGAAAGAAAGAACTTTTCAACTGTTGATTAAAATTTTTATTCTCACAGTGATTTTCCTGTTGCAAAGCGGTAGTGCCTCAAGCCAGGAAGTCCACGTACATCCCTGAGAGACGTGGAGAGGAATTACGCATGCGAATTCGCGCCATGGCCTGCTGTACATCATCATCTCTGCCCTGCAGAACGGGAACCTCGCAAAAAGAGGGCAGTCGTGGGAGGATCCCAGGGGGGCATGGCGGAAACAAAGCCCAACCTCAGTTCCCAGCCGTTGACAGAGGGAATGGTATGTCAAGGGCCTCCTGGGATGACTAAATGCAGATTCTACTTGGAAGTTAAGAAACAGAGCTCCAACTCTGGGTAGAGCCAGCTTTAACCACCAACGGTGCTTTGGACTAATGAGCTGTTCAAAGAAATGGCCGAGGAATCGACCTTGAATGATGGGAGGCAGACCCCTCCATGAGCTAAGAGGTGCCTGATGGGTGAGTATAGGGCTGAATAAAACCCAAGATGATCTCTAAGAGCCCGAGATGGGTGGTGCCGGACTACGGCCCCACCCTGCCCACCCAGGGGTGGTACAGTCCTCCAAGGCCCTCTCCAGCTACTCACCCTCACTACCACCAAACACCTCTTCCTGGGAACAGTTTGCACACATGGCTGGACACGGCTCATCCTTTGAAGCCATACCATCCATTCACTTCCACTCCCGCTGGGTCCTCTGCGCATGCTAGACTCTGCCTTCTTCCCATGTGGGCTGATTACAAATGTGCCCTCATCTCTCATGCTGCACATCCCAGACCGACAAGTCCAGAAAGCTCCTGGATGGTTTGGATGGGTCTTTACATGCCTTGACATAATTTAGCCCATAGTCTAAGCCCACATCCACCTTTAAGAACACCTGACCAGCAACCTACCTACAAATGGAAATAGCCATAACACAGTCTGAGTGCATAGGACTGAGGGTGTACAGGTGATGTCTAATCCAAGTTCAGTGTAAAAGAGGAAGGAAACTTTCCTGAAGAGCATCAGCTTGAACTGTCTGAACAACAGACTGGTGTTTGGGTCCAGGCTCTGAAAGGAGAAGGAAGCTGAAAGAAGCTGGCCCCCTCCCATCGTCTGTGCATTTCTACCCTCCCCTGGTCAGCCAGGATGGCACAACCAGGTAACGAGTAAACTATATCAAACTGTGTTGGACAAAATCTCTGTGTACCAATGTCATCTTTATGGTACTACTGTCGTTGTGATGGTTATGACTCAAATTCCTTATTTATAGTAAGAACGGCTGGGGGAGGGGGCCTAGGTGGCTCAGTCGGTTAAGCGTTTAGCGATTTCTGCTTGGATCACGATCTCATGGGTCTCCACATCAGGCTCTGCACTCAGCATGGGGTCTGCTTGAGGATTCTCTCTTTCCCTCTTCCTCCACCTCTGCCTTCTCCCTTCTCTCTCTCTCAAATCAATCAATCAACCTTTAACAACAACAAAAAAAAAGAACGGCTAACATCATTTGAACACTTTCCTTGTGCCATGCAGCGTGCTAGGACTTACATATATCATTCACTTAATTCTCGCATCGGCCCAACAAGGTAGGCCCTGCTCTCTCTCTTCTCTAGAAAAGGAAGCTGAGGCTGAGAAAAGTAAAATTATTTGCACTAACTCAGAATAAGCACCAGTGTGGAGCCATCCAGGATAGCCAAGCAGACCTAGGGACATAGTGGCCTGTAAGGGCCTTAAGGGGGAGCCCTGTTTCACAGCACTATATATATATATATATATATATATATATATATATATATATATATATCTCACATATATATATGTGTGTGATATATACATATATCATATATATCACATATATGATATATATCATGTATGACATATCATATATGCATATGTTATGTGTTCATGTATGTACACACATATATATGTATATATATATTACATGCATATTTTTATATATTTATATATAAATGTCCCCCAAATTACTGAGATAAGCTTCCATCATGCTTGTGGAAGCAAGGCAAGAAAACAGGTGTTTAAAACATTTTAGAAAGATGGCTATTCTAAATGATGAAAACAAACGAAATTTGGGTGCTCAAAGAAGTAGAGTTCAGTCAGCTGGAAAATGTAGTTCTGCGGAACAGCTCATTGCTGACGACGCCGGAGAAATGAAGTGTTGCCATATTAGCAATAGTTGTCTTCCAAGCAGCTCAATTAATAATATTAGGCAAGCTGCAGCGGTTGGACAGATGGGTGGAGGAGACAAAAGGGAATTCAAGGAACGTCTGGGAAGTCATCTATCTCTGACATAGCTTCAGAGAGACCCGGGCCACACAGGCTCACCTGCCCCTTCCCACCAGCCTCGCTCATTGCTCAAAGTGTAATGATGTTTCCAGGTAACATATTTCTGTCTCGCAACCAGGGCTCGGCTGTCCTCTGCTCCTCCGCTTGCTGTGAAGCCCCTCCTCCCGGATGCCTCTGTACTTGGGCGCCGGCAGCATCTGGGAATATATATGTGCTTTGGGCCCTGCACACGGCACCAGGCTCTGGTGAAAGCAAACGGATTCTCCTTGTCTGGTATATTGATGCCATGCAGCAGAAAGCCAATAAGTGCACGACCTTGTTCCACACACAAATCCGTTCTTTTAACAGGCTTTTCCTCCAAGGCAGCAAGTCTGCATGGGCAGGGAGACCAGAGTGAATTCTCCTTTTAAGAAATGTAGAAGACAGTATTCATTTTTTCCAGGCTTTTTTTTTTCTTCGTCTTTTATTTTCCCAGTTTTCATCAAATATACTTATCAAAGCATCTCCCCTCTCGCACATAATGATATTAGCCAAGCCATCTTTCTGAAAGGTCTTCCTTCCTCTAGTGGTTGCTGGAAATGGACCCCAGTCATCTAGACTCACGCCAGATTCTTATCGGTTACAATAGAGACGCCATATTTCTGCCTGTATTCCTATTTGACCTCTTGACTACATTGGACACATGGATATATGGATGGACAGAAAGACAAATAATGAGATGCTACAGGTCAATAGCTGCTTTCAAACCAATGCTATAATTAAGAAAGCCCAGCTTTGATTTTCCTGCTGCTGCATAACTCTTGTTTCAGGGTGTGGAAAGTTGAGATTGATTTATCCCATAGCACACCACGAATAAAGCTTTTGAAGTAGAGAAATGTGTCCACAAATATTTGTTTAACTCACAAGTATGTTCATAGGTACTCAGCCTACATGGGACTGTGCCTGTGTATTCAATAGGGACCAGTAAATATCACAGCACTGTATGTTACCAGACATTGACTATGTGCCAGGCACTGTGCTGGTGATGGCCATTCAAAGACAGAGTAAAAAAAAAGAAAAAGGAAAAAGACAAAACAGAACCTGCAGCTAAAGGGCAGTGCCACGCAATGAGGATTAATGAACACCATTTTTTTAAAACTGTTTGAACACCGTTCTATGTTTCAAACTGAAAACCACCCTTTTCTCCCTCTACCCATGAATCAGTCAAGAACAAAAGGAAATGATTCTGAATTTTTCGCTTTCTTTCCAAGCACCTTGGGAAGAGCCAGGCATAGAGCCAAAAAGGAGGGGGATTTTGCTAAGGAAAAACACCACCCTGTTTGGCTTTGATGGGGAAAAAAGAAAGAAAGAAGCAACCGCATCATGTATCCAGGCTCGAATGATGTGTATAGGAGAAGAGTGTTTTTATGGATAACTGCCATGGGCAAAACAGCAGATCTAATCAGAAGCACTACACACGTGGATGTTCCCAGCCTCTGGGAGAAGGGAACTCTTACAACAGCTCGGTTTCTAAGTTTTTTTTCTTCAATTCAGCAGAGGGTAGACAGCCTTACAATACATAAAATATTCCTCACAGCCTCCCTGTCCTCCTAGCAGGGGGGAAAAAAGGCAAGAAAGAAGAAGAGTCGTCACTAAGACAAACCATTAATTCCAAATTAATTCCAAACTAATAAAATTCTCTCATCTCCATCACACAGGTGAGTTGTGGTGTGAACATCCGTGAGGTTCCATACATACGAGCCGCCAGAATTGTCCCTGCGCCCGCTCTCCTTTCCGGGCAGCACGGGAGCGGAGTCTTGGCTTCGGGAACCAAGAACGCTCAGATCAATCATTCCCTCACCCTCCCTCTGCTCACCTCTGCCATGTCCCCTTTTGTCTCCCACCAGAGACTGAGGGGGAGCCCTGATGCTGCCACCGCCGCGGGACGGGCACGAACTGGGCGTGGAGCGGGGGCCGCCGCCGCTCTCGTCCTCTAGAGGGCGCTGTACACTCCGGGCTCCGAAGGCCTCCCCAAGGTCACCTGCGCGGAGCCGGCTCTCCCACATCCATTGGCTGCCAAGTCTCAACACCGAACGGGCCTGAACAGGCAGGAGTGGGAGAGGGAGCTGTGAGAGGAGGCCGGGCCTGGCGCTCCGAGGCCGAGGGAGGAGAGGCGCTGTCCTCGGGAGGCTTCGGGTGGCTGCAGGTGATCAAGCCGTTGGGCTCCAAGTCCTGCCCTGTGGGGTGGCAAACAGAACACGAACCAGGCAAAACAAGACGGCGGGACATTAAAGACAGCCCTACCCAAGATGTCTGGGCGCCGGAAGGTCAAAGATACCAAATCCCCCAGGAAGCTAGACCCCAAATACATGCATTTTAAAACCAGATCTAACTCAGCTATTCATCAGATCTCCCCGACCATCCCCCCCGCCCCCCGTAAATAACGGGACAGCTGTGGCCAACAGTCCGCGCGCACCTGCGCACGCCGGCCCCGGGTACGTTTGCACGGATGGCTCCTTCTCCCCTCCCAGCGCGCCTCCGGCACAGGTGCTGTTACACCCCACTCACAGGTGAGAAAACAGACCCTGCGAGTGAAAACTCACCCCAGGGAACCCAGCCAGCAGCACAGGGTTTGGGATTTGCACCCGGCTGATCTGACTCCAGGGTCCGCATCCCTAACTACCACGCTCAGTGGAGGTTAAATGTCATGCCTCTGGCAATCGCCAGAAAAACGTAACAGCCTTCTAAGCCCCAATAGTAAAATCCAACTCGACTGAACTCCCATCAGCCCTGCCCAGATGGGAGAGGATGTGGCAACGTCTATTCTTTCTTGTTTAGCAGATCCCAAAGGGTAAGGAATAGAGAAAAGAGATTAGGCTCCTGTAGAAAGTTAGTGAAACCCCATTAGAAAAATAAAGTGGGGGCACCTGGGTGGTTCAGTCGGTTAAGCATCTGACTTCGGCTCAGGTCATGAACTCAGGGTCCTGGGATCGAGCCCGGCTGGGAGCTCCAGGTGGGGTTCCATGGTCAGCGGAGAGTCTGCTTGTCCCTCTACCCCTCCCCCAGCTCATGCTCTCTCTCTCTCTCTCTCTCTCTCTCTCTCTCTCTCAAATAAATAAAATCTTTTTAAAAGAATAAAGAAAGAAAGAGGAAGGAAAGAAAAAGAAACTATGGGCACAGTTGGTTAAGAGCCAGACCCTTAATTTCTGTGCAGGTGGTGATCTCCAGACAGTGAGTTCAGCTCAGAGAGGAGTCTGCTGAGGCTTCTCTCTGCCTCTCCCTCTGCCTCTCCTCCCTTCTCGTGCACAAGCTCTCGTGCGTGCTCTCTCTCTCTCTCTCTCTCTCTCTGTCTCTCTCAAATAAATAAATCTAAAAATAAAAAGAAAGAAAGAAAAATAAAATATCTAAGTTAAGGCCAAGGAATTAGTCTCCTAGAACTGTACTAAGACCCAACATTCAGGATATTCCATAGATTTTTTTTTTTTTTTTAAACCAATTTGAGCCCAGCCAGGTGGGATCCTTCTCCTCTCACAGAGGTGCTCGGATGCCGGCGACTCCCCCACCCTCTGGTCTCAATCCAGCCCCTGCCCTCCCCCAGATGTATTTGCTCCCCACTTTACTGAGAAGCTCCAGCCCCTCCCCCAGGAATCTCCTTTAGTTTCCCCTCTTCAGGTCAACAGTTAAATATATCTCCACTTTGGGGAGATTTTCTTGTGTTTTGGCAAAACAAATGCTCTTCCTCCTTTCCAAAGCATCTTGTCCCCTCACACACCTGGACTCGAACAGGGTACCCTCCTGCCCCTTCGTCTGTCCTACCCTCAGCTCCCCCAAAGTGCCTACAAACCTGCGCTCCCTCCACACTCTAAAAAATGCAGTAAATTAATGAATAAAACATCTAAAACCATCCTTTCACCCCTGCCCCTCTTTGTAAGCAGGCTTACGAAATTGTTCAGTCATCGGAGTCACCTGGGCCCTAGTTAATGCTGGAGACTCCCAGGCACTTTCCCCCAGATAGTGACTTACGAGGTCTGAGACAAAGCCTGGGAGTCTGCCTGACGGGGCAGGCTTGGGGAACACCCCCTTCAGCTCTGCCTTCTGCGTCCGCACAGGCTGAGCACATGGGCCCTCATCACCGCCCAAGTCCCCCCCTCCTACTCACCCAGAAGCATACTGCGAAGCTCCCACATTAACACACTTTTCTCTTGTGGGTATTTCGTAACATGACAACAAAGCCAAGTGGAACTATAAGTGCCAGAATAGGCTACCTGCACGGTTCTGGGTGAGGTGAGGGCTGGCCCAAGAGAAGCCTGCCCTGAGATTTGTAGGGCAGGAGGGAAGCAGTAGAGTCATTCCCTGATGGTGATCACGGAGGGCCTAGGGCCTGCTGGCTCAGTGTGTTGGCAGAGGTGCCCTCAGGCCCAGGGCTCGTCTTCCTGCAGGAGCTCCTCCTTTGGCTTCCCGGAGTCCTGGGCCAAGCACACATGTAGCTCCATGGCAAAGGACCGTGGCTCAGCGGGTCATCTGGTTGAAGGCGATGACAGATACAGGTTTACAACTGGACTTGTGGGATTGATTTGTCTCCACAAGCTCCATTGCCCTCTGTGTGCCCTGCTCATATCCAATGTTTCTTCCCAAGTTCTGGCCCCCACCAGACCCAGAGGCAATAGCCTTGCATAGACTTCTCCATGTGGCCTAATTGCTATAAGAAATTCCATATGTGTGCCCCTCAACAGTGGTTCTGATTCTCTGGTTAGACCCTATTTGATATACATACTGGTACTAGAAGTGACTCCAGGGGAAGAGAAGCTTAAAGATGGGTTCCTTGACTTGGAACTGGTTTACGGAGAATTGATTCTCGGATTTAAAGGCATTAATGACCTGTCACCAGTGGCAAAAGGAACATTGGTATCCTGTGGCATGCAATGGCAAAATATTCATTAAATTGTCACCTGAAACACTTGTAATTGTCAAGAAGACAAGGCTTTTCATGATCAAGTAGTTGCCGCTATCCTAGATTTTGGTGCAAATAAGGAAAATAAAAGAGTTAGTTGCTTTGAAGAGTACTATAAAACTTAACCAAAAAAAAAAAAAAAGAGAGAGAGAGAGAGAGAGAGAAAGAGAATAAATTTGGGGCATCTCAATCTCACTTTGAGGTTTGAGGAAAGGAGCAGAAAGCTTCTAGGACTGCCCTAACAGAGCTCTTGTCTCCTATAGTCAAGATTTCTAGAAAAAGGACGGAGGAAAAATCCAATCTTAAGGATTGATGAATTATGAAACAAACCAAATTTGCAGTCTTGAAGGATCTCTTATGTTTCATTATGTTAAAATTGTTATGTGCATTTTACCACAATAAAACATTTTTTGAAAAAAAAGTATCAAATGAGTCCTTCTTCAGGGACCCTGGCTGGATCAGTTGGAGGAGCACGTGATTCTTGATCTCGGGGTCATGAGTTCAAGCCCCACACTGGGTGTAGAGATTACTTAAATAGGTTAAAAAAAAAAAAAAAAAGCTTTAAAAAAAACGGGTCCCTCTTCAAACTAATTCTCAAACATATCAAATTGGAGGAAACTTTCTAACATTATGAATTTCACCCCTCACATTCCTGCCAACACACATACAAACACATGATGGTAGTTGTACTTTCAGTGTCTTTGAAGGAGAAAATAGGTAAGGTGATATTTTTTTTAAAGTATATCAGAGCATTGATAAGGACCCTGAGAAAGAGAGTTTCTGCCAAACCTTATTTGTCAGTGGAATCAGCCCTTCCTCCTTGTCTGAGTTTTCTCTTTCTGAGTTCCTCCCGTCTCCACTGAGACAGTCTCCTTATAGAGGATTCTCCCCATGACCTACCCATATGACTCTCCATGCTTCTAGACCTCTGACCACACAAAAGTCCCAGCAGTTCTCAGGAGCTGGAGTACAAAATGTGACCCATGAAGAGATGCATTACACACCAAAAGTACAAACACTTCATGAACTTTTATCAACAGCATCCTGGAAACGTGTTTAGGAATGAACCCTCCAGGTGTTGGTTCAGGATGGAAGGGTATTATTGGACTGTGCCAAATTTGCTGATAGGGTAAATGAGCAAAGATTCTACTCAAGCAGCTACAAATTATTCTAAAAGTTTGTGTCATTGGTTTCCCGGAATACAGAAATGAAAGTGACCTATTCTGAGTGAAGTTGAAATGCCAGAACTTCCTTGGTAAACAAAAGAAGATATCTAGAGGCTATGGAAGATCTGAATTGTAGACTGGACTTACCATATCTGACCTGTTCACTCACTCCCTAATTATGCCTGTCAGGAGCTCGGGGTCCCTCCTCTCACCAGTACTGTGAGAAATGAATTTATGAGGACAGCCCTGCATCCTTGAAGAGCTCTGTAGTGGCTCTTATCTGTAAGCCAAGAATGCCAGTGGGAATTGCAACCATCAAACTAGCAAATTCACTGGGGTCCTGGGGTAGCAGGGGGCCTTAGTTGTACAGATGAGTTTAGCTTATAGACTACAGCACTTAACACCATGATCTGCCTACCCCCTTGGAATTTCCCATCCGTGGCATCCCTAGACTCATTGACTTCTGCTCCTTCTGCTGCATGTCTGACTGTCCTTCCCGGGTTCTTTCTAACCCTTACAGATGAGCACTCCTCTAATTCTATCATGGTCCCTTTTCTCTTCCCATTCCCTAAAACACTTACCTCAGTAGTTCCTTTATCTCTTCAACACAGAGGCTCCAAACTCTTGTTCATCATCCCTGCTTTCTAGTTCCCTAACCATCAAACATCTGGATGTACTGTTACCACCTCAAAATCATTCCGTATCTGCTACAGGCTGAATGTTTGTGTCCCCCTAAAATTTGTATGTTCGATCCCTATCCCCACTGGGATGGTATTAGGAGATAAGGCCTTGGGAGCTAATTAGGTCACGAAGGTGGAGCCTTCAGACATGGGATGAGTGACCTTATATAAAAGGGCAAAGAACTCGGTGGTCTTCCTCCCTCCGTGGGAGAGTACCAGAAGTGGGCAGTCGGCAACCCTAAATAGGGCTCTCCCCAGATCCTAAAGGTGCTGGCACCAGCCTCCAGAACTGGGAGAAAGTTATTTCTGTTGTTTATCAGCCTACCCAGTCTGTGGTATTCTGTTAGAGAAGCCCAAACAGACTAAGACAGTATCATTTTTCCTTCTGTTTTCCTATTAATAATACCATGATTTTCCCAGTCAGTCAGACTAGAAACTTCAGGGCCTCCTTGAGTCCATTTCTCTCTTTCTGTTCCACATCTTCCCAGTCACGAAATACTAGCAATTTTATGTGTCGAGTCTCACCTTTCTAGCACTAGAAACACAACCCAAGCTCAGCTCTGTGTCATCCCTGGAGGAAATCTAGCAGCTTTCCACGTCCATTCTCTCTCCCAAACATCCAACCTACTCTTCTTCATGGGTGTTCTATTTTGGTGTGTGAAGTTCCACTATTCAAAAACCCACCGTGATTCCTACTTGCCTCTAAAATACAGTCCAAGTTCCAGAATTTAGTATTTCTGCCCTTTATTAACAAGCCCTCAATCTGCATTCTTCACATCATGACATTTTCAGGTTTTTTACATCACCAATATTCCAACCAAGCCCTACCATCCATTGACTATAACCCACACATTCTCACAAATGTATCTTTCTTCACAAATCTCCTGTCTGCCATGCCCTCCTCATCTCCACTTATTGTTCACTTATTTCATAAATACCCTTGAACAATACCAGGTGTGAGCCCTTGTGAATATCAGGGCGTCATTCTTCCCTTGGATGGCTTGGCCCCTGGCCCATTGAAATCCTCTGATTCCTACAAGGCTAGTCCATCGACCACCACATCTGTGGACTCCCCCTTTGGTTTCCTGGCCAGAGGTGACTGCCCGAGCACTGCACTGTATACCTCCCTCATAGTATTTGTCCACACCAGATGTTACTCATTCCTCCCGAGGACCTTTGCCATTGCTGTTCCCTCTGCCTGGTAAGCTGTTCCAGACTCCACGTCACTGATTCCCCTCACTTCCTTCAGTCTCCACTCAAAGTGCACACTCCGAGTCTTCTCTGAGCAGAGTCTACCCAAAAGATCCTCCAGCCTTCATCCTACTGCATTTTTCTTGCTTGAAATCATCAGTACTTTAAGGGGGAAGTGTGTGTATGTGTGTGTGCATGTGTGTGAGTTTACAGGTTGTGTGTTGTATGTCTATGTCTCCCCAGTGGGCTACCAGCTCTATAAAAACAAGGATGCTCTTCCTAAAATTGTCCTTTAGAAACAGCAATCACCTCTCCCTAATCGTCTCTCTTAACTTCACAAAGAACACCCAACTAGGAAATTGTAGTTTATATGTTCTCTGGGCCATATCAGGTTCTTAGACAGGGCTTCCTTTCCCCGATAATTATATCCACGAGTGAAAGGGATAAAGGTATGCATTTATTCTCTCCTGTCCAGCTCGTTGCTTTTGACTTTTTTTTTTTTTTTTCTGGTTAAATCTAAAACAACCACGGCCTTCTTCCCAAGCGTAGCAGGGTCTAAATTAAGAATGTAACAAATGTCTCTGAATGAATCCCCCTCCCTAAGAAACAGAATGTTACCTCTCTTTCCCTCTGTTCAGTACCCTCCAGGTGATCTGAAATATTGATGGCACTAACCACTGACCACAGTTCTCTCTTAGGGCAGCTGCCTTCGGTGAGGGGTGACCACAGTCCCTTCCTTCAGAACAGCTAGGGGACCAGGAGTTGAAAAAGCAGAGAATGATAAAAGCAGGAACAAAGCTACTCAGCCCCACACCCACCTGACTGCAGGGCAGACCCACTGCTTCCCGTCCCATCAACTCTAGAAGGAAAGAACCTTGACAGGGGGCCTCCCTCACTCCTCTGGGTTCTCCAGAGCTTTCTTCCTTTACTTTTGTGGCTAACACAGAGTCAGTATTCTTTTTTAACCGTCGTCGCTGAGTGGATAAGAAGGCTCTGTGGGAGCGTCAGTTGTCCCAGCTGGCAGTAGACGAGTCAATGGGCTCTGTTCTCGGACTTTCCACAGGACAGCAAAGCCAGGACACTTCCCTTTCCCAACCCTGAAGCGTCAATTGTGTTCAACCCCTTCATTCATGGCCCATGGGAAGACTCCTTGGTATGAATTTGTGGCCTATGTGACGTGTGGGTCCCTATGGCACGCACATCTTTGGCTGGCCTCACCCTTCCTCCCACCAGCCAGATAGGTCCCTTCTGCTTCTCTAGTACTTGGTCTGATCTATGACTTAATTATCTAGCATCGATTAATTTAATTCACCACAGAATCAGGCCAAGTGAAAACTGTCAACCCAAAGAAATTCTTCACAGATTCTCTAGTGTATTTCTGAAAGGAATAACAGCCTGTCACTTTTAGACAAGTCGCTTGATTTCTCTGGGCCTGGGTTCCCTCACAAATAAAACGATGGAAGTAGATTTTTTGGTGGCTCTAACACTGGCTAGCATATTAGAATCATCTGGGGAACTTGTAAACCAACCATGGGGCCAGAACCCCTCCTTCCTAGACCAATTAAGTTAGAATCTGGGGGGAGGGGTGGAGGCCAAGGCCCCAGTATTTTTTAAAAGCTCCCCAGACATACTAACAGGCAGCCAACTTTGGGAAACAACCAGCAGATTAGATGATTCCTCCCACAGCTCTAGTGCCAGCCTCCCTTTACCCTGAAAGTCCCCACCATGTGCCCTGTCATTTGAGTGACCAAGCGTGGCGAGCCATCTCTGAAGTGGCTCACTCTGGAAGGAAAGTAGCCACAAGATTGTTAACCTTCCCAGCGAGGTCTTACTGCCCCAAGTAAGAGGTTCGGTTACAAGCAAAATGGCGTCCTCAGCGGCTTAATGTGTCTCTCAAGAAGACAGGACCAGAGGTCTGCAGGATTTTCCTTGGACTTTTAATCTGTCGAGCAATGCCCAGACAGTTGTCAATACCCAAACCCTCACTGTAAAGGTAACGTGCCCCTTCCCGCCTCCTTACCCATTCCCTCCCCATCTCTCCTTCACCCATTCGTCCCCCACACACAGGCACTGTTATGCGCCTATAAGTCACTGGCACTGTTCTAGGCCCCGGGGAGGTACTACTGAACAGAAGCAGCCGAAACACAAAAGACAGGAGAGCCCCGTGGGGGGTGATGGGACATGCTAGAGGAAGCAGCGGGGAGTTAAGCAGAAATAAAACAGAAAGTTAGTCAGCAAGGTCTTGTGGCCAAGACCCGATCTGAGCAAAAGCATGAGAGACAACACCTGTCTCTTCCTTTCTCAGCTCTCCAGCTCTGTTCCACGCACGGTGATGCACGGCCTCACACTGTCATGATCTCACACGTGGGTCATTTCCTGCATCCCATCTCCTGACTCACAGCACAGAGCACCTGGTAGGCAAACTGAGGAAAATCCCTTTGGTGGAGGAAAAAGGCAGCAGTAGACTGAAGGGCTGGAGAAAGCGTCATTACCCATAACACAATGCATGGAGGCTCCTCAAAGCTAGTGCCAGCGCAGGGCCTCTCCTGCCCCGGACTCCCCTGCGCTCTCCGCAGCACCGGAGCTCCTTCCAATTTCCTTCAAATCCAGAAAGGTGGCCGAATCAATTTATAGAGCAGAGTTTTTCAACGTACGGTGTTTTTCTCTAATGAATCTGCCTGCACCCTGGCTTCTCGCTCAAAGATAAAGGCAGCAACCATTGCTTCAGATGAGCAGTGAATTTATAATAAAACTGAAATCTACCGTCATCTTTTCCTCCTCTAGTAAGCCATGCCCTCTCTGACAAGCACAAAACCACCCGCTCCTTTAGGGGCATCAAAGTTGCAAAATAAACAAGAAGCTGGGCCTAAATACAAAATGCTAATTTTTTTAAATGCATTTTTGATCTTGAAAGATTCTTTCACTTGAAAAATCATGTAATATTAATATGAACACTAAGTCTGCTGGCTTCCTTGCGCCCTGGCTTGTTTAGGGAGAAATAGTCAGATTTTTCTTTTCATTTTCCAAGTAGAAAGTACCATAATATTGACAATGCTTTTCCAAAACGACACAGGGTCTTATATTAGGTGTTAACAGGAGAAGGCAAAGCTGTATTTTAAACTATGATGACCTAAGAGCTAAAGGATGCCAAAAAACATAGCAGTTTTTGGAATGAGCACACAGCTTGGAACCAGGCACCATGTTTTTTAATTCAGATAATAGGGGCGCTTGGCAGGGTCTGCTTTGCCAAGTCTGCATGATTTGACTCTACAATCATGAGCTCTGAAGCCTCAACCTAATTCTCAAGATTAGTGAGATCTTAGGGCCTGTCCTCAGTACCATCCGGGACCGGAGTGGAAGAAAGATGAATGGAAACCAGGTCCACGTGTGCAGCCTTAAAAGAGAAAAGGTTTATGTGTCTGTAGTCTCCGGAGGCTTATAATAGAACCTCAGTAATAGCCGTGCTGGAAAAGAGGCAGGGGCCTGTAGCTTCATCCCCTGGAGGAAGAAATCATGATATTGTCAAGTAGTGAGAAAAATAAAAAATGGAAAATGTTACCAACAAGAACGTAGGACTGAATGGCAGCCTGTATTATATTTTTTTATCCTTTGTATTCGAAGAGAATGTGCCCGACAGTGATTGTTGTCTGAGCCTTAGCATGCGGCTTAAATACCAATGGGGAAACGCGAGTCTCTTCCATGCTCTAGGAATTGTTCCATGCTTTGCTGCAGCGCTGTCACTACCCGTGTCTCTGCCGCTTAGATTCATGGTTAACCCAAAGCCTTTGGTCCAAGGGTAAGGCGCTCACACCTTCCCGCCCACAGTGGGATGGATGTTCGGCTCATGGGTGAGGTTTAGCAGAAGTGGATGCTACAGAGAATAGCTGTGATGCCACTCTTGTTGTAGGAAGGACATACCTTTTATCCCCACCCCATAACCTAGGGAACAGTGGAGCATGTAATGGTGATAAACGGCATTGAGTCAAGAGCACAGACCAAGCCTCGAGTCTCACAGCCCTGCTCAGATGAAATGCTGGGCTTCAGAGAAGAGTCACCCCAACCACAGCAACCATTGATCGAGCAACTATACCAGGATTTACATTCGGTGCCTGATTTAATTCTCACAACAGTCGTGCCATATAAGGTTTGCAATCTTCATTTACAGATGAGGACACTGAGGTCCAGAACAATTAAGTTATTTGTCAAGGGTCAAAGAGTGAATAAAGAGGACCTCTGGTTTCCAGGTCAGCATATAAGGAGCTAAAAGTAGCCATTCTGTTCTAACAAGTAAAAAGTGGGGGGAAAAAAATCAGCAATTCTTAGATCCATCAAAGAAGGGAGGTCACACAGCAAACAACTGCCCCCAAAACTGGAAAGACAGACCATGGAAATACAGAGAACCACAACTTACCACAGCAGAAACCAGAGCCGGCCAGAAAAACGTGAACCATAATTGATGAATTGCTAGAGTCTTGGTGTGGGCAAATCTCAAAGTTAAAAACTCCAGGAGGGCCCAGTTATAAGTGGGAACCCACACATCTGGTTCACCTCCAGGAGCTCAACTAGATCCTCATAGTAAATATCAGAGAAACATCCCCCACAGTTGCAGCAGGAAGAGAGCAAGAGTGGGCAGGAGAGGGAGAAGCAGTCTCCCCACTGAGCAGGGATTCTGACCAGGGGGTGGGGCGGGGCAGGGTGGTGGGCATGATTCCAGGACCCTGAGATCACTACCCAAGCCAAAAGCAGATGCTTAATAGCCTGAGCCACCCAGACACCCCAAGCATTCTGTTGTTTCTAACAAGGCCTGCACTCAGGACAACCTTTTCTATCAGAGCATAACCCACTTGGCAGGGAGAGATATTGCCAACTCTAGCCTTCTCCAGCCATCCTATCCCACTTAAGTGGAGAAAAATCTGAAACACACTGGTGAAGTTCATAGTCCAGGGGAACAGGTTCACCAAAAACCTGACACCTAATCATAGAACTACAGAACACTTCTCCTCCCCCTATGCCTTCTCACCACAGCACTAAAGGCCTCTTTACCATAGCTCTTTTCACCCAATACATCATGTCCACCTTTCAATAAAAAATTACAAGGCATACTAAAAGACAAAAAAACAAAACAAAACAAAACAAAAAAACACACAGATTGAAGAGCATCAGAACCAGAGACAGATATTATAGAAATGTTGGAATTATCAGGCCAGAAGTTTTTTTTTAAATGTGATTAATATGCTAAGGGATTTGACAGAAAATGTAGACAATACGAAAGGGCAGATGGATAGTAGAGAGATCAAAAACACTGTACCAGAAATGAAGGATGCCTTTGATGGGCTCGTTAGTAGGCTGCACATGGCTGAAAGAATCCCTTTGCTTGAGGATATAACAGTAGAAACTGAGAAGCAAAGAAAAAAAAGACTGAATAAAAATAGAACATCCAAAAACCAAGGAACGTTGATGAAAGTTAAAACTTATGCATAATGGAGATGTCAGAAGGAGAAAAAAGAAACAGAAGAAATATGTGAAGCTATAATGACTGAAAATTTCCCCAAAATTCATGTCAAACACCAAACCATAGGCACAGAAATTTCAACAGCACTGAGCATGATAAATGCAAAAACAAAAACAAATACAAAAACACCTATACCTCAGCATAGCATATTCCAAGTTCAGAAGATCCAGGATAAAAACCTTCAATGAAGCCCAAGGAAGAAAATACCTTAACCTGTCAAGGAGCAAAGATAAGAAGTGTATCTGACTTTTCCTCGGAAACCAGACAAGCAAGAAAAAAGTAAAGTGAAGTCTTTAAAGTGTTAAGTAAAAAAAAATAATAAAACAACCCTATCTTCTAGATTCTATTCTCTCTGAGATTAGCTTTCCAAAGTGCAAGAAAAATAAAGAGCACCTGAGAAAAAAATTGAGGAAATTTGTTGCCAGAAGAGCTGCCTTGCAAGAAATATTAAAAGAAGTTCCTCAAAAACAAGGAAAATGATACAAGTCAGAACTAACCCATATGTTAGGAGATGAAGAATGTTGGAAACTGGATGAGAGAAGGTAAAACAAAAATGTTTATAGTTCATATTCTTAATTGATCTGAAAGATAACAGTTTATTAAAAATAATAGCAACAATAATAATAAGCAGATGCCAAGGAGTGTATGAAAAGATGCTCCACATCATATGTCATCAGAGAAATACAAATTAAAATGAAAATGCAGTACATACCACACATCTATTAGAATGGCCCAAATCCAAAACACTGACAGCACCAAATTCTAGTGGGAACGTGGCGCTCATGTGGTGGGAACGCAAATTGTGCAGCCACTTTGCAAGATAGTTTGGCAGTTTCTAACAAAACTAAGTATACTCCCACCGTCTTATCTAGCAATCATGCCTCCCAGTACTTATCCAAGTAAAGTGAAAACTTATGTCCTTCACAAAAACCTGGAACACATGGATTATTTATAGAAGCTTTATTCATAATTGCCAAAACTTGGAAGCAATCA